>NW_019272089.1:241965-328151 GCF_002738345.1 Cucurbita maxima | reverse complement strand
CTTTAAACTTAAAGTTGGGTCTGGTTGGTGGCAAAAATACCACTTCCTTCTTGTGGTAATCTACAATGGTATAGTTTTTGGCTAACCAATCCATTCCTAATATGATGTCGAAGTCTGTCACACATACTACTTTCAAGGCTATGCTTATGCTTCGTCCCGCTACTATTTCTTGCCCATCTTTTATCTTATTTTCAGGTCTATTCACACTATTTCCTAATATGGTTCGACCTTGTGATGCCCTCTTTAAGTTTCATAAAGAATTTAAGGAAAGAAACGCTGTGAATGGAGCTGGGGAAGCGAAGAAACAAGCAATGACGAGGTTGGTCACACACATCTTCTTCTTGTCTAGAGGAAGAAGACAATGATGTGGCTGGTTCAAAGACCAAACCATGACCTTCCCTCGATCTTTCTTAATTTGATCTCATGAAATAGTTTATGGTTTCAAAATCAAGACACAATAAGGAATTTGTGGAAGAAAATTTAAGGTGATTCGAATACGGGAAGCTCGAGAACAGAGATCCCGAACGTCAATGACGAGGTAAGTAGCCATGTTAGACTATTCTTAGAAAATACTTGTAGGAATCGCTTGGATCTCAGTTTAAAACATAAACCAAATATGAAAGAAAAATACCAAGAATAGAGAGTTAAGGCATTACAACGATAAAATTACTTGGAATGTAAGTAACATTAAAATAACTGAACTTTGCTACCTATGAATTTTTAATACTGAGCATATGATGGTGTGTTAAGATAAAATTTGGAGGTTACTGGATATGGATAAGTAGTTAAACCAAGTAAGAGTGTAAAATGATCATAATGCCCCCAAGGTAATCTACCTTTGGTTCATGATCTAGGTAACCTCTAAATGCTATGAAACTTTGTACTATACCTTTTATTTTATGTTTTTTTATGATGTTGTGACGTTTGAAAGTCATTGGAATACATTAAGTAGCTAAACTAAGAATTAGGGGTAAAATGACCAAAATGCCCCTAAGACTCCTTATTATATTTTAAGATTTAGACATGCTCCAAATCACTTGCTACTTCTTACAAGACCTAATCCTAAAAGCATGAAGGTGTGTTCAAAATTTTAAGTTGATTAGAGTAAGTTTGGAACGTAAACCAAGTTAGGATCTAAGAAACACCTAAAAGAAACATCTCAAGACTCGAGACTCTTCTAGAACCCTCAAAAGAACTTATTAAGACTATTACTTGCTAGAATAACTCATGTCTTTTACTATGATGGATTCATAACCTACAGAAGGCAAGATACAATTATTCCTCAAGAATAATAAGAAATACGTAAAAAAATGTTTATGATTGTCAACTCAAAGAAAGTGTCACACAAGCTCTATAACTACCAAGATAAGGTATCACACTCTCTGCCCTAAAGTTTTTATGATATGAAAGAATGCTAGGTAATACCCTGATCATGTTCAATGTGACCCATGACCTCCCACCACGTAATGCTTTCAGAGGCCCAAGTTCTCCTTTTTTAGGTGGGATGCCCTACACAATAATTTTCTTAGCAAGATGTAATGATTGGCCTCATATTTCCCTCACCTAGATGAGATGCCCTGCAACATGTTAGAGGTACCCTATTCACGATTTTTAGGATATCATGTTCATGTTTGCATCGATCACGTGACCTTTTTGGTCTTTCATGGGGAATAATCTAGAGCCATGTTACGGACAAGAATATAGTAAATTACCTTCGTCACAAATCAAGAACCTCCTACGATCTCCCACGGTACAACATGATCATGATTTAGACTACATCACTTGGAACATAATAAGCCTTGGATGTAGGTCTTCAGACTACGGTGCTTGAAACGTAAGAAGCCCTAAGTGTAGGTATTAAGACTTTACGGCTTGAAATGCATGAAGCCTTGGGTATAGGTTGTCATATTGTATCACAAGACAAGCCGTAGATGCAGGTTCAACCTATGTCGCTTGGAACATATGAAGCCTTAGGCACAGGTTGTTAGGTTAATGACTAGTACCGTAAATCCTAGGGAGAGTGTCTTAGAGAATGAACCAAGAATCAAACCAGAACCTAGGAAGTACCCAAGAACAAGACAATGATTAAGGACTAGAACATGGATCAAGATCTGAGTTCTAAGAAGAAGAACCTAGATCCTTAATACTATGGTTCTTAAACCAGAATCAAGGTTTCATAATCTAACGACCAAGGTCCTAAAGATATATCATGATAAGAATCCACAATTCAAGAATAGAACTAAAGAGCCTAAGTACTTACAACAAGAACCAGAGCAAGAAAAGAAAGAGTGTGGTACCCTATGGACACGATTAAGAGCCTATAAGTAGGCTACTTACTGAGTCTTTGTACTCATTCCATGTTTTCTATGTTTTTCAGGTAAACAAGGAGCTGGTCAAGGTCGGGAGTGAAATCTGAAGCAAGTGCCATAGATAAGCTTCACTTGTCATCCGCCGCACCTTTTTTGTTTTAAATGTTTTGTGTTCATCCCTTATTTTGTATTTTAATTGTTAAGTTGTATCTTAATAAGTTATGTAAGAACTTTTTATTTTGAAATAATATAAATATGTCGTATAGTATGTTATAAATTCTGTTTGTTTTATTTTGTGAATATTTTGCTAGTAGTTTTAGAGTCATTGAGTCCCAATCCTTGCACACGTGACCACGTGTTTTACTCTAGGCTTAGGTGGAAAGCTCTTGTTGTTCATAGACTTGGGAGCATACGTAACAAAAACCAGTGTCCGATGTTGAGTTACTACCTCAAAGAACTCTCTCTAATAGGTGGAGACAACATGGTGATTGGTAAACTGCTCATCATCCATGTAAGGTACCTAACGAACTCATCCCACAGGCCACGTAGTCACCTAAGGTTGTGGTGTACGTGCTTGCTTCACTGACTGCCTAAAAGACCAATGGCCACCCATAGAATGGATCCATTGTGCAGGGTAATTAAAACAAGATTTCTTCTTGGGGTTATCTCGACACATTCTAGGAAGAACTAAGAGAGGAGTTCTTGTATTAAACTCTCCCAAATGTACACAGTACATCGACCATCTTGAATGTCGATGTACTTGGATCTCCACCAAAACTTTGCATCATCGGCTAGATGAATTCTTGCCAATGTGACCTTCACTTCTTATGCTACAACATTTTTGGCTTGAAAGTACTGTTCGAGGTCAAAGATAAAGTTCTCTAGAAACTTGACATCTTGAACCCCATAAAAAGGCTTGGGTTTCAGAACCTTTATCTAGTTGAATTGGACTACAACTTAAACTATGGTTTGATTCTCCAATTCTCTCATGGTGAGGACATGTCTAGCGCTCAAATCAGCCACTTCATCCCTAACCACTCCAAAAGCTACTCTCAAAATTTTAAATATTTTTAAGACAATCTGAATGATCACTTGTTGAGTATTGTCTAAGTCCTCGATATGTTCTTCTATTCAAGCAACAGAGCCCATCGAGCTATCCCCATGCTTGAGCCACTAGCAGTTGTGGCATTGTCATTTGGGGCCTTTACCTTAACCATTAATACATGGACATTAGTTTCTCTAGGAGACCTGCCAGCTTGTTGATCCTGTCAGTCTTAGAGAAAATAAAACTCATGCGAGATTTTAAAAGCCCAATTCATCAGGAACTTCACTTAGGTAAAGTAACTAATTTTTTATCTCTACCAATTGATTAGTCTGGGACTTACCCAGTTCTTTTGCAGCAGACATGTTTGTGTCCTAGATTCAAGGAGCCAACTTCACTTTGATACTACTTATCACAATCGCACTATTGTGGCAGCGGGATAGCGATTATGCGACACTTATTTTAACCCAGTGAACAGGAGGGCTAGCACTCTTGTGGGAGAAGGAGGTGTTTTCAGATGGGATGGCAAGAAACTAGCTTCCCTAAGGGGGAAGGGAACGAGCAGAAGAATCAAAGTCCATCGACCACTGACTTTCATCCATCTCCAAAGCAGAAAAGTAATTTGATTTAGAGACAGGTGATGAATTAGCCACCTTCACTTTGCCTTTGGAAGTCTCCTTTTCACAGCTTATCAAGAGAACGACCACGTTTGTTATCATCCATGCGCGAGCGACTGCACTCTCGAGAACCACCTCGCCTGTTGCCGTCCACAGCCGATGACAATGCAATGAGTTGACTTCTTATCTGGGTAATCCCAGGAAAATGCCCCCCACACATCTTGTTACTCTGCCACCCACAGTAGAGCAGAATCCAGTTTTTTATCCGCCTTCCATTATCCCGCCTTTCCCCGCTTGGGACTTTCTTTTTAGCCCAGTCATGAACCACCCTGGTTGGAGCCATGGTCTATCCAGCAGTGCTACATATCCTCCTTGTTCTTTTTCTAAGATTGGCCTAAAGAACCGCACTTTCTTTTCCGGTTAAGAAGCCTTTAGGTTGTACGTGAGCCATACCTTGAACTGTGATAGCTTAGAAAGAAAAAGGCCGATTCCTAAGACGCCCTTGTTTGAATATTGAAACCATATCCACCGTAGATTATGCATTTACTACATTCACTCCCTTAAATTGAAAGAGGAATTGCAACCTCCCGAATAATAAGAGTGAAAGAACCCGATTGGGAATTCTGAATAGTATGAAAGAGGCAAAGCGGCTGAAGATAAGGAATATAACGAAATGCAGAATAGAATAGAGGTTGCTTAGGCCCCGGCCCAGCAGAGGCCGCTCAAGAGCTAACTCTGATAAGCTACCTTAATTCAGAATTAAGAAACTGTCTTTTAGTGACTATGGGAAGGAGAAGCATTCCTAAGAGATTTATAGAGAATTTCGAATAGTTACCGTGCCTTGGGTCTACTACTAATACTAAGAATGGATCCTTCTTCAGCCATACCCATACCAATACAATAATACAATAGGTCATACTATCTAGCATAGGCAGACCAAAGATTGCACATCACAGTCTAAGCGTGCTTGCTTTGCGCACCGGCACAACAGAATAGGAATCCGCTGGCTAAGATGAGTGGCTCAAGGATCACTTCCTTGAGAAGGGATTCTTTATTGTAACTAAGAAATGAGAATTGTTGACCCATATGATCTCTCAACTTAAAAAAGAGGGGAGGAAACTGACAATTTCACACTTAGAGATTGAGCTCGTCAGTGATCTTTTCCATGGTGTCTAGAGAAAGCTATCACATTCGTACCCAAGGCAACGAAGTTGGCAAGCATTACTGTGATCTTGAATCACTTGCTAGGAGCTAGTCGGTACGGCTCACTACTATTAGTGGGGTGGAGTCGAAGCTATGGCACCAGAAAGTTCAAAATCTTCCTTCCCGAACAACTCGTGTAGTCTTCTTCCTGCCTCCCAGTTAAGGACCTATCTCGCTTTCGCTTTCCAACATTCTTTCTTCTCTATCTACCTAGATAACATCTTTTTCCCTACAAGGCACTCCCCAGCGAGCTCGAACGTCAATAGCGAGACTGATTACCAATACCGAGGAACAGCTACCCCAGCAGAACCTGCGGTTTCTCTACGGAAGCTTCGACTATTTATATATTCTATATAATCAAATATATCAAAGATATGATTGGAAGTGAATTGATAGGAAAAATTTGATTGTGTCAATAGGTTTGTAACCCTATTCCTCCGAGGAAAATGGGGCCCTTTTCTTTTTGTTTAGCCGACCTACTCGCCTTGGAAGATTTGGATTCTTTCCGCCTAGTCGGTCTATCAGTTAGTGGTAGTGGGGGAAGTCGTAGTAGTGGCCATTTCCCTTAGTCTATCAAGCCAGTCCTACATCTGCAAACAAAAGAGTGAATTACGTAAGCATAATGTCTAGTGGTCGATTCGTTCTAAGTTTTTGATTTGGCCCAAAGTGATGAATCCATCCTCCTTTACGGTAGTACAGTTGGCTTTCCCATCTCTATCTTATTAAACTAGCTATTGTTCTACCATTGTTCGAGAGTATGGTAATCCTTTGACTAACTCTAACTCCAGCTCTTAACTCCTACGTTCGTTGTATACTTGATAAAGATAAAGAGAAGTATCAAGTAGGGAGTGCTCTCTTCCTTGGTCCCCTTATCCCTCCCTGTAAACTTATCTAAAACGCTTTTCTTTCGGTCCATCTCACCTGCCTACGCCTTTCCTCTCCTTTACCGGTAAGGTTAGGTCAGCTTTTAAAGCTCACTTAGAGCTATGGTTTCATAGAAAAAGGAAAGCCCTAATAAATGGGTCTATTCCCACGAGTCCTTTCCTAGTCTTCGTAAGTAGTCACGTCAATATCAGAAAGAGAAAGCATGCTTCTAGCGTTGATGTTGGAACTATAGGATAAGGATGATTGGTCTTACACCCCCGCTGGGACTTTTAGGCACATTCAACATAAGGCATCTATAAAGGGTGGAAAAAATCAGGTGGGTGTTAGCCAATCATGACGATCTGTAAAGGTGAACAGCCATGTGGAAAGTTTGACATAGTGAAAAGGGCTTCCATTTCATTAGTTAGGACCTATTCTCAAAACCTAATGCGTCATCCTACTCTACTTGGAAAGACTTTTTTATTCTTATTATTGCACGGCACCCATGGAGCCTTAAAACCGAGAGATTACTCCAAACACGTTAGACTATGAGTGCCAGCCAACTCACTCTATTTATGAACATAACAAGGAAAGCCTAACAAGTTGTAGGTGGTCCGATTTCTGTCAACTTCGTCCACACCTGCATGAATTTCAGTATCTGTAAGCCACACATCAATCTAAGAAACCAGAGCGGGCTACTAGCGTTGACCTTGCCGAGCTAACAAGCAATGATCAGCCCCTTGGGCAAAAAGAGCACTGATAGGCATGGAGATGGCTCTTTGGAGCTTAGTTTAGAGTTCACTATCTGAAATTCAATATCCCTATCTCCTGTAAAGACTAATCACTTTCTTGAGTGGCTACTTGAATCTCAGCTTACCACCATCCTGTCAAGTGAAGAAAGATCAGACTAGAGACCAAGCGCATCAGACTGCATCTGAGGGGTTCTCTTGGTCTAACTTTCAGTCCTAGACTGTGAACCACATTCTTTGCATTCTCCGATGCCAATTGGGCTGGTTGCCCCGATAGCAGACGATCCACTACCGAATTCTGCGTATTTCTCGTTAAACACCTTGGCTTCTCAGGATGAGGGCTGACTATTAGGCATCCCTTTTTTTTAGCCAGTGACATTCCTGCGCTAGTTCAATTGTGAGTTAGGATCGATCTACTTGATTTTATGGCCTTTTCTTTTCTTTCCTGTAAAGGTTCTGAAAGTGAAGGAGTTTACCTAGTTCAATCAGTCAAAGGTTCTGAGAAGGTAATAAAGTATAAGATTCTGGTTCCGTATAGAAGCTCATAGTTTAGGAGATTCACTCTCATGCATAAGGAGTATTGATCTTGTTGAGTTGTCTTTCCTTTCAACACTTACAGTTAAAGAGATAGTGAAAGAAGGAAAAATCGTCCGTCCTGTTTACTTACCGAGTAAAAGAAGGAAAAGGGTTTGTTTCGGTTGAGTCTTTCAAGCAGAAGAAAGAAGAAGAGGTTCAGGAAAGAAAAGGTTTAAGGTGAAAGTTGAGTCGAATGAATCTTGAGGGTTTACAGTTCGTGAAAGAATAAAGAACCATAACTGAAGGGAATGAGGTAATCCCAGCCTTGTTCAAGAGTGAAATCAGGGAGAGAGAGTCAATTCATTAACAACTTTACTTTACCTTGTTCAATCTTGGAGTGAAGGAGGAAAGAATCCATAGGGTTTCATCAAGTGAATGAGCTTTCCCTGATTCTCATCCAGCCGCTTGACTTACCTTGCTTGTTCAAGAGTGAAATTAGTCTAATTCATCCCCCGACTTGATTTCATGAATTTACTCTCCTGGCATTTCAATGAATTAGCTACTGCATCGAGATTACCTTCACCGGAACCTTATACTCTATGACCTGACCCTATTTACCTTATTCATTCAATCTGGAACCGAAAGGAAAGAAGAAAGAAGAATGAGACAGAACTACTGAGCTCGGGTTTCACTATTCTTGAACAGTAAGGGAAAGCATATTCAATCCTTCTTTTTCACTCTTTTCCTCGACTGTAAGAAAGATGAATGAGACAAAACTACTGACCCTTTACCTCGTTTACTTGAAGTTTCACAATTCCATTTCCTTCACCCTCTTTCACTCTGTCTTCGTCTTCTTCCTTTCCCTCTTCAAGTAACCCTTATCAGTCAGAAAAGGAGGAAGTGTTTGACACGAGAGCTCTGGAACATGAACCAAGGTTATAGTCTTTGTTTGAAAGAAGGGAGTCAAGACTCCTGATCCTCCTTCCCCGGAACCTTTATAGAATGAAAGCTCAATCACCTTTACAGGAGAGTCAATGAGATTAACTACTGAACTGAAACCGGAGCCTCTATCCCCTTATACTCAATTATCGGATTGAACAGTAAACAAAGACGAAACCGAAATCCTTCACTAAAGCTCCTTCACCTATTTATTCTTTACCAACTCTTTCTCCTCTCCCTTCTTTCACTCATGTGAACTGGAACCTGATTGAACTTGGTCTCGTGGCTTCTGCCTTCACCTTCAAGTCAAGACTCAAGATGAATTATCTCCTTTACAGTGTTTTAAATCAGGGAGAGTCAATTCCTTGCAGCTCCTGAACCTTTAGAGTCTCGTCCATCCATTCATTAGCAGCTTTACCTCGACTTCTTTCTCTTTTCCTTTCTTTCACTGTAAATAAAGACTAAAGATGAAGGAGAGAGAACTACTGCCCCTGAACCTATTTATTCTTTCATTTCACTCTTTGACTCTCTTGTAAGTAAATTCAAGGATGTTCGAAAGATGAATTAGAGTGAACTCCTCTCCTCTCGCTATGGTTCGAGTGGCTTTGCTCCTTCACCTTCACCTTTTTTCACTCAGTCTCGCTCGTTCTCTTCTTTCTTTTTCTCATTCTTTCTTCTCCTTTCATTCTCTTCTTTTTTTTTTCTATTTATTCTCAATTTTCCCTTGAGAAAATCTGTAAAAGATTATAATGGAATTGATCGAGAGTCGTAGTGGAGAGGAGCACTTCTCGAGGTAGCATTGCCCAGGTTGAGAAGGAATCACTTAGGTTTCTTTGGAACAAGAAGAATAGGAATTCTTCTCTTTGATGAGAGATAACCCGGGCTTTAGACACTCGCCCTACTGGAAAGTCACCTCCCAAACCACACTGCCCACAAAAGGAAAAGCCTTTTATCTACCAACAGTAGCAAATCCTGTTCAAAGGTTGGGGGTTGCTCGAAATCTGTCAAAGACTCACTCTTACCCTGAAGATCAGACGAAGAATCGCAATCTATGGCGCGCTGTAGACTCTTTAAGGGAAGAAAAACCTTGTCTTCGGGACGAGAAAACGAAAACCATCTTTTTTCAAAAGTTTCTTTCTGTGAGTACAAGATGGCCGAGTTAGAAAGTCTTAGTGAGACACATAGTTTAATGCATGTGGATGGTTGACCGCCGCCCCCCGAAAAAGGTATGCCCCATTTATTGATGGGCGAACGACAGGGATCTGATTCTCGGTCTGCTTCAGAAAGCAAAAATCAGGTCTTGTCTGAAAGAGGTAGGATTCCCGAGAAATTCTTCGATTTCCTTCCGCTTTAGTAAAAATACAAAAAAGCAAGAAAGTCAAATACAGATTGAGATGAAGAATCCTAGAACAAAATGATCTAGCCAGAATGACCATCGCACTGATTAGAATGAACGATTCATAAATATAAAGAACAAAGGACAAAATTCTATGGGGTTCGAAAGAAGAAAAATCTGAAAGGTCTGATTGCAACAAAGGGAATATAGTTTCCTCACCCCTATTTCTGAAATTCACAAAGCAGAAGAATGAATGGATGACCTTTTGAGCAGCCACAATTTAATTAGGATCGGTCTTATGATGAAACAATGAATTGAAGACGGGGGGCCGCCTTGCACTAATTTGATTTTGGTTGGTTGGTTGGGGTCTTATTTAGTCCTCGCTCTCAGGCCCTGCCTTTTTCGAAAATGGAAGTAAAGTCAGTGGTAGGGTCCGAAACCCAATATGAAAATCAGAAGAAGCTGGGCCGAATCGAATGAAATGGGTTAGAAAGATGTGGTTCCTCAAGGAAGTCCCGGACTCTTTCTGTTGGAAAGAAAATAATTAATCAGGCAATGGAATTGTGAGACCAACAATGAATAGGCTCAGGCAATGGAATTGTGAGATGAGAAGAGGAGAGAAGTAGTGAGACCGAGTTTACAAAATAGGTGAAAGAATAAATAGGTGAAGGAAAGAATATGCTCGAATTAATGTTGAGTCTTACCTTGATCTTTTTCTTTGACCTTGTTCAATCATGTTTAGGAGCGAGAACTTCGAGGACTTAAATGTTTGGAGGAGATCTTTGAGCTTTCATAAAGCAATACTAAACAAACGGTCCATTGAGTGCCGAAAGGCTTTCAAACAAACTCAGCATCTGGATTGACTGGTGAAAGAAATTGACTTATTTGACCCTTGAAGAAGAAAAAAATTCGATACAAAAAAGGGGAGAAAGGCTTGGTCTATCTTTTGCCAAGTGAAATTGAAAGCTAAGCCGGGAATTCCGCATCGACAACTCAATTTGCCCGGTAAGACCAAGTCTTTCCTTGAGTAAAGAGTCGAGTCGCAAGTAGGTTTTTTTAACAAAGAAGGAATCCACAACGGAAGCCAAAGATATGCCTTCCGCACAGTTAAGCAGGTAAGCAAAGGCTCTCTCTCTCGCCCTATTGAATGAATTTTTTTTTGGGGCGGAACTCGACAGCTTGAAGTTGAGAAAACTTCGATTCATCAAGAAATGCTGTTTTTTGAATTTCAATAAAATAAGGAGTCCTGAGACCTTAGCCGCCAACGCTTGGTCGACCCTCTTTTTCAATAAAAAAATCATTTCTTCAGTTGAGATATTTTTCTCAATAGGAGTGTGGATCTTCTTAGATTTGGAGATTGGAATTCATCTTTTCTTTGTTCTGGCAGGCGAGGGTAAAGGTAGTCTGATGTAGAAAGAATTCTGGTTCTTTTCTTTCGAGATTGTTCCGTGTTCGCCTATTGAAACAGCGGTTTACAAGCGACCCGCCCCCTTTCTCCTCCATTGGACTGATTTCTGTCTCGGTCTCGCAAGAACTAAGTTTAAGTCAGTTCTTTGACTGCGAGTGCGGGTGTGGACCAGGAAATAAGGATGATTTTTCAATCTAGCAGAAGGAAAAGCTTTCGCATGTAGAGTCAGGCAAATTCTTTATTCTAGGACTCGCGTATAGTTTAAACCAAGGTGCTCCCATGCAAAGATTCTCGGGCAAGGCTTGAAATCAAATTTCATTCAAACGCAGGTACGAAATGGCTTAGTGAGAAGAAGGGACGGTACGCTGAAATGGTGAGTTGCGCCTACGCCTGAATTACCTACTTTTTCCAATCCTAGCTTACCATACGAGGTGCTTGGGAGACTTTACCCTTCAATGGCCTAGAACGCCAATTCCCAAGGCAGCATGAACCCTCTTTATGAGGGGAGGGGGACAAGGAGAAGTCCACAGTATTTAACCTTAACCATCAGCTAATGGCTCCAGCCTTGGCAAATTGGCAACTTTATAACAGTTATCCATCAACTAGATGAGATTTCTGAGATGCTAGCACAATTGACCTTGAGACATCGAAAAGTCCTGACTTTAAAGTACTCATCTTACCGAACCCATAAAGACCTAAGTGCTTGGGTAAGCAAGTAGTACGTACGTCTTTCCACCAAGAAGATAGGGAGAAAAGGAAAAGCGCGCAGTCCCCTCTTTTTGCCTTCCTCGTTCCCCTGGACCTTCCTCGCAGAGTGCTTCCTCAGGGCTCGAACCTACTGCAATGCACCAACTCCTCATTGTTGGACCGAATGAGACCTCTATAGAAAGAAGCAATTTTATGGAATAATATGAACTACTTCTTACTTCGCAGACTTTCACACTCACAAGATTGGAACCCTAGACATTGGGTAGACCGATCATGAATGATTAGTAGATTTATTAGGCAGATTAATTATTTCAGATTTGTTACATGAATGGCCATGGAGGATGTTCCAAAAGAAGTCCTATATAAGGATCACCTATGTAAAGATTTGATAATCAATTCAACTTTAGAAGAGAATACATCTCTTTCTCCAAAAAGACAGATTTGAGTGTTGAGAGAATTCTACCCCCTTTCCATCCAAATTTGACCTTGCTCCAACAAACAAAGTGGTATCAGAGCCAAAAATCAATGGTGGGTTCCGGGAAGATGTCATTGGGTGGTGTATCGCTGCCACGTCTGGTGAAGTCGAACAACAACAATTGGATGGAGCATTCAGATGCAAGCCTTGCTCGAAGCGCAAGATGTATGGGACGTGGTTTTAGAAGGTTACACCGAACCGGAGCAAATCAAAGACATGAGAGTAAATGACATCACGAAGCAGAAAGAAGCACGGATGAAGGACAAGACCGCGTTGTACTTATTATTCCAAGCGGTTGGTTTTGATGAGTAAATTTGTAGAAGATAGCCAGCAGAACATAATATGGGAAAGTCGCTCCTCTCGATCAATTCTGATTTGAAGAAATAGAAAAAGAAAGAATCTCTTTTCCTTTCACTCGGTAAAGCAGCTCTCAAGGAATTGACTGAATTTTCTTCTTGAGAAGAAATAGAAAAGAAAGAATCGAACTTCTATTTTTGTAATTCTCTAGGAGTCATCTTTGAACAAGTTTCTCTTATAAGGAAAGGTGGAAGAAAAGGCTCGGGATTGATTTAGGAGTCTTTGTGCTAGCCGATTGATGCAGATAAAGATTACAGCTTCTGAAACCAAGACTTTTGATGCCCGTCCTTCACTTCAGGGTTGGTTAATCAGAATTCTTCTCCTGCAAAATCACAATAGAAAAAGTGGTTCTTGCATGTCTTCGGTTTCGATGAGAATGGAAAGAATTCAGCAACTCCAAAGATCTCGTCAAACAAGAGATGGAATTCCATGAAAGAATACTAGCCCAAGACCCGATCGGAGGCAAGAGCTCTTTCTTCTGACCGTCACAGTCTTTTCTTCTCCAGAGAGTTTGACCACCTTCTTGATTTACTAGTGGAAACTAGGATTCGTAAGAACAAGGAATCGCTTTCAATGAAAATTGCTCTTTGTCAAGACCGGACTAATCTCGGAAAAGGTGGATGATTCCCCCACCCCGAAACTGACCTCTTTATCTCTTCCCAAAATCAAACAAGGAAACAAATCTTTTTTTTTAGCACAAATCAAAGGAACCAATTGGATGAGAAAGAGCCGTTTTCTTTCCAATTGCTGCAGTCAGTCATCCAAGAATCAAAATCAAGTCCTTTTCAAAGAGAATGCTAAAAGAAAAAAGGAGATTTATTCTTTCTTGGAGAAGAACGGTCTTTGTTTGGCCTGAACCAACCACTTTCCGAAAACTCGGTGGTCTTTTTATCAGCCTTTGTTTGGTGAAGGGGGAGCTTGAAGACATTTTAGTTTGATTTGCTTTCTTAAGCGGATCCACTCACCCGAGTGCTTGCCTAAGCCCTTTGCATCTTTTTCCAGCTTGATATGGACCTGGGCCTGAGATTGTCATACCACTCGTAGGCAGGACCAAGGAAAGGGGAAATTGTCTCAATCAATGGAAAAGACCCATTTTGTGGTAGTGTCCCAGCAAGCGGTAATGCAATGAGATTAGAGTCTTTTAGGGTAACCTCTCCCATCAAAGATATAAAATGGTGGGATTTGGTACCCTAGTGGATAAGGAACACGGTTTCATGATATGGAGGATATATGGATTGTGATAAGGTTGGATTCTTCCTTCTTTCTTTGGGGTTTTAAAACTCCGTTTTTCATCAAATTCTTCCTTAGTGACAAACTATGCAGAAGTAGATGGACCTTCCTGAGCTGGTGGAGGTGCTCTTGCTTGTGCAGCTGGAATCTCAGTCGGAAAAGCGGGAGGTGCAGAAGTGAAAGGAGTGGAGGTAGCTATCAGTGTTTCCAGAGCATCCAACTTCTTTTTGATACCATTCCAATTTCGGGGGCTGATAGACTGCATTTCATTGGGTTTTAAGGGCAGCAATCTCGGTGGAGGAACTTTGTGCGTCAATCTCATTTTCTTGGGCCAAGGCTACCCTATTTTCGTCAATTGTTCTTCCACTCTCTATGACGGAAGAGACGTCGAGATGAATCAGTCGTAGTCATTGAGGGGAATACTCCTTCCTACTCTCCTACCCAACGTTGTTCAGGGAATGAGCTAGCTTCAGATGATTCTGACGTAGACCTCAGTTAGGAGACTGAGTCCTTTTCTGACAGGGCCGGACTTCGACTCCTTTCTTTAGGGAGAATTTGTGATCAAGGCTCCTAGCCTGGAATTCTTGAAGGATGCAGGATCACTTCCTTGTTGGGGTATATTTTGGTGGCAAAGGCATTTGAGTCGGGGTTTGTCTCTGGGAACGAGTGACCCGCGAAGGAAAATTATCAGTGACTTGGGCTGATGAAATTGGATCATGGGAAGATTGTGTAGATGAAGGAGAAGGCTTTCCACTTTAGAATTTTTTATAGTAACTCGTAATATGGGGAACCTAACAGACAAAACAAGGAAATGAAAAAAGGGAAGCCCTTTAAAGAAGGTTGAGTGAATAGGCAGCTATTAGCCGTTACCACTCTATTCCATTCCCGACTACACAACGTTAACCCTTGCTTTGTCAATTTTGAGATGCATATGAGTTAGAAAAGAGAGCGGGATGCTTTTATGGATGGCAATTGGCTTCAAAGTCTATAGATATAAGCTTTGGAAGCGCTAGGCAAAGCTGTAACAGAACACAGGTTGAGTAGCAGATCGAAAAGAAAAAAGGTACACCCCTCTTTTTGTCCACCTTTAGAGTCAAAGGTTATACAAGATAGAGTATAAAGTACTCCCAACTTCCTCACCTTCTTTAGGGGAACAAAGGTTATCCAACATAGAGTATCAAGTGATCCCCAACCCCTAGGTATAACCAATGTCGGTCTCTAGTTACTAGACAAGAGGGATACTAAAGTACATTTGATGCAGGGAAGCGGCTAAAAGTACTCAACACCTTTTCATACTAATCATCAGTATGCTAGAGGGATACATCTAATTCATTTGATGCTGGGTAGTGGCAGGGAAATCCCATCCCAGGATAGAGCTCTATTCTATGCTGTTCTCTTGCTGTATGTTCTCAGTTTCATTTAACCAGGACATCTCCAGGAGCTATAGTCTAAAATGGAATTCTGTGTCCAGGGTAGCGACAACTAAAGACTTTTCGGGAACCCCCCAAGATTATACCTCTAAGAAGAATAGAAAAAAGGGAAGGAACGCAATGCCACTAATTCATGGTTGAAACTCTCATGAAAAGAGAAATTACATCCTGTTCTAGAAGCAATAATAGAAAAAGGTTGAACAATGAGTTTGACTCTGTGTTTTTTACTACCCAAGGCTTCGATACATTTCGAAATCGAGAAATTTCTACTGGAGTAGGTGCTATACGAGAACAATTAGCCGATCTGGATTTGCGACTTATTATAGATTATTCGTTGGTAGAATGGAAAGAATTAGGCGAAGAGGGACTTGTAGGTAATGAATGAGAAAATCGAAAAGTTGGAAGAAGAAAATTTTTTTTGGTTAGACGTATGGAATTAACTAAGCATTTTATTCGAACAAATATAGAACCTGAATGGATGGTTTTATGTCTATTACCTGTTCTTCCTCCCGAGTTGAGACGTCCTAACACAAGGTTAGAATTCTAGCTCTTCTAGAGTGGTATCTCACTGATGGCTCAGGCCCTTCGGAAGGGGGCCTTCTTTGCCCTCCACCTAAGCTGTGCAGGAAAGGCCCAAAGCCAATCCCAGGGAACAGTGAAGCTTCATAGGGTCGTCTCAATAGAGTCTTTCAGTGGCATGTTTCGGTCCTCTTCCCCATTACTTAGAAAAAGTGAGCCACCGGTTCAGGTACAAGATACTATCATTACTGCCTGGACAATTAGACATCTAACCCGTAATCGTATAGAACACCTTATTGTTCAATTTCCCTGAGGGGTGTCCCATCTACCCTTTATGCTTCCTTTCTTCAGGATTGATTATAGATTCTAAAGCATTACTTGTATTCAACCCCATTCTTAGCTCTTGGTGCATGCTTTAGCCAATCGAAGCATATAGATCCGTAAATAGCTTTCTTGAGCTTGCATACCAACAAACAAGTTATAGGATTCCTAGGAGAAGATCAGCCTGGAGTTAGAGGAGGCTGAATAGAAAGATATTCTTGCGGTTCCCCGCTTCCCTTATCTTGGTGAAAGGCATTCTTCACGTCAAGTTGATTGAAATCAGGGCATTTTGATTGCAGCCAAGGCAAGAATGCCACGAATGGTGTTTTAGCGGGCAAATCGTTCCCCTATCTTTTAAGGGGGTCGACTCAAGATTTTGGAAGGAATCCTTTAGCTAGCTTTGTATCTCTGACGCGAGCCATATGCTTTATGCTTGATCTTGTAAATCTACTTGCAGCCAATGGCTTGTTTTCGGCAATAAGACTCAGTCCAGTCTTCTTTTTTCTTTTTTTCATTCTTCCTGCATAGCATCTCTCCAGCAAGAATGATTTCAGGCTGAAGCAAATGATTCAGGGTGAATGAGAAGATTGAACTGACATGAGGTAAGCTCTCTTGGGAAAAACTCTTTCTAAAGACTCAAATTCTGCAATGGGAAAGGTCGAGAATATCGACGAACCTGAGAGAGGGATCCAGAATCTGAGGAAGTGATTGGAAGGGAAGCAACTGGTCCCGACTACTGATCTTCTAGATTAGTCCTAGCCTGATCTGACTTGTATCATTGATACTACTAGGAATGAGGGCGACCATACTTGTTCAATTTATCTCTTTCAACCTGGATACCATGAGGCGGGCCTTGGAAAGTTTTAATATAAGCAATAGGGATTCGCAAATCCTCCAGACGTAGAGCACGCACAGCCTTGAATCTAAAAACATTACCCACAATGTAAGTAAACATGTTAAGTTGCTTTCCCTATGTTTCCTTATGTTTTCAATAAAACCTTCTCGTAAAAGTATTTTAACAATGTTTTTGGTGATGTTAGTAGATGGTATTCGAACCATTTCTTTTCTGTTCATGTCAGCATTGCGAATAAAGGTTATTATGTTAGCAATAGTGTCCTTACCCATGATAAACGAAAATTATTGGATACTTTTCATTTTGATCTAATCAACATGCTTTTTTTTATTAATTTATTAAATAGTTATTAATTTTAAAAGGTATATACGTGATACACAATCTACTAATTAATTTCATTCAAATACTATAACTATCTCACAGTCTCATCTTATAATACTTCAGGTGCTAATGAAATTATTTTAGTGAAATTTAACTGTCTCAATTCTCGGGAAATCACACAAAAAATTTGAGTTCCTTTTGGATTTCCTTCTTGATCAATAACAACTGCAGCATTGTCATCATATCGTATTATCATACCATTTTCTCGTTTGAGTTCTTTACAAGTACGTACAATTACAGCTCTGATCACTTCTGATCTTTCTAGAGGTGTATTTGGGACGACTTTCTTGATTACAGCAACAATAACGTCACCAATATGAGCATATCGTTGTTTACTAGCCCCTATGATTCAAATACACATCAATTCTCGGGCTCCGCTGTTATCTGCTACATTCAAAAGGGTTTGAGGTTGAATCATATTATTTTGGAATCTTTTCTTTCAATGCAAAAGGGCAAAGTAAAAAAAAACAGAAAGCTTCAATTTTTTTTTTTTCATCTCAAACAGTTCCACCCTCGCTCGGGAAATGAAATAAACAATAGGCAGAAGTGAATGAGTTTACAGTTCAATCCGTCTCATGAATAAGGAATGGTTACAGGAGAGTCAAAGAGTGAAAGGTGAAGAATCACTGACTGTTCAGTCTCATTCTTCTTGAGTCTTGACTGATTGTGATTGATCATTTTGTCTTGCTTTGCACCCAGACAAAAAAGGTGAGTGCCGGTGAAGGAAGCTGCAAGGATGATTAGAGATAGAAGCACCACTGTTGCCGGTGAGTAAACCAAGAGTGGGCATTTGACCTCTTTTACCTGTGAATCTGAAGAAATACTGAATCTCAGTGGAGATCGTCCCAGACTTGATGATGCACTGTATATAACCCAACCCAATTTATCCAAGACTTGCTCAGGAAAGGCCACACACATTAACATTACTTCAAATGGTTTTCAGTATGCGGCCTTTGTTGCAGTTGGTATCAGACATGGTTGAAGCTTGTTAACCAAGACCAGTCTTCCATTTTTTATATCGGTGGAATTACACCTTTCAACAAACCTCAACGAAGAAGTTGTGTTTCCTTTAATATAGTTTTTTATAACTATTCCTCTGTAATGCCCGAAAATGAAGAGGAGACTGCTCTTATCATTCATTCTCATTTTGACCGTTATGCACTTATTTCTGCTTCTTTACTTGTTGTATCATTTTTATATAGTCTCCTTATTGTTAAGACTATTTTTGATTGAATAGTGTGAAACTGTATTAACGCTCACACCCCTACCAGTGCCTGAGCCCTTGGGGTGGAATCGAGCTAGCCCAGATATAGTCTTTCAGTTCCTTGATGAATGGAGTAAAAGAACTTGGGATCGTCGATCTCTTCCTTCAAGATTGAGATGAGTCGATGGTGTGAAAACACTTGCTGATGTCGAATTCCGAAAACCAGCGAGAGGTTCCCCACTCTTCTTTGATCCGTCTTAGGGCCGAGTGGCGGCCTCGCCCCGAGTGGAAGTGCGATGTGTCTAGAAACTTGGGATCGTAAATGGATTCGAGTACCATCCCGATCGCCTCTTTCATGATCTTTTCTATAGGTCGAACTAGTGTGAGTGGTCTAAACTTCGACCCTTCTTTCTTTCTTCATATTGTAAAGGGGAGCAAAGCCCCTTTTTTGCTTCCTCTATTGATAGATCAAGGACCCTCAGCTTAGTCTTTTTGGTTCTTGAGAATGGTCGCCACCTCTCCTAGGACCAGAATGATTATCCCTGCCCGATGGGTCTACATCCATCCCTGAATCTCGTCGGGTACTATTCACTTCCTCGCCATTCTTGTAACTGTCACCTGTAATCCTCACAGATGTGTCCGCACCCCTCTGAGTGGACGAGAAAGAAAGGAGATTTCTCGGAGCAACCCCCCAGGTTCCAGACCCAAGAGTCAACTTTCCCATATGAACATTTGGTACATGTATCAGTCCGTGAAAGAGTGAAAGGGGCACCACTACTGAGGATCTCACCCCTAATCTTAGATAGGTCGTCTGAGGGTTTGCCGCGGTTCATTGCTGTGCTTACACACTAGGCTACCCTTCTCAAAAAGCTCTCTGGGACAACCTACCACTAGTCTTTGGCCAGAGGGGTTTATTGCACAAAAATACCGGGACGCAGGCCCTAAAAGAGGGAAGCCCAACGAATCTCAGATGCAAAGCCCCGCACCTCATTAAGATCATATTGTCATACTCTCCCAAAATAAATAAAAAAAAAAGAGCAGACCCCATTGAAGATGAAAGTGAAGTACAACAAGGCCATTTCTGTCCACCGCCCTTCTCACAAAGCCGTACGTGGACGTTACCGCTCATACAGCTCCCAGCCAGCAAGAAGTTAGCCTTCCTCTACAAAGAATGGAAGTGTAAATGAATCAACATCAAATAGAGGAATTCACTTTTTCTTTTCAGTAAGCCACATCTCAAATACGGGGCATCCCTTTCACAAAAACCTATGGATCCATCCCAGCACCTTGTGATCTTTGAGAAGATCATTACGATCCCTCTTCCTATCGGTAAAGCAACTTCGTTCCTCTCCGATCCATAATCTTTTATCTTTTCTTTCCTCTCCATCAATGTTTTTATAGATTGAGAAAATTCCATGGTGGATCAGGACGAGAATGAATTCGGGTATCCAGGCAGGACATACTCATCATGGAGCTTCCGCTCTCCTTTGGGGAAGAGTTTATATATATATATATATCTCGAGAGGTGAGAAGAGGCAATGGAATTATGAGACTAGAAGAGGGTAGCCCCCTGACCAATTTCTCGGAATTTGAGGAAGATCTAACCCTGAACAAGAAGAAGCAGCTCTCGATGTGATATCCTCAGGAAAAGAAAGAAGAGGAATTGGATGCCCCAGAGCAGCAGCCCCCGGATAAGCCTTAAAAAACACACACACACACACACCTCTTTTTAACTAATAAAGCCGGACACAAACAAAAGAAAGAAGAAAAGGGCCATGATGATGATCCTATTTGAGTTTTCGACCCAATTGATGCGCTCCTAGCTCGCCTACATACCAGAAAAAGAAAAAGAATCTCTATATTACTTTGATCAGAGAATCCTTGGTTTGACCGACGGACTATGTGGGAAATACGAGATCTAGGCAAGCCGCTACATCTTTTCCCCTTGCCCTTGAACGATAGAAGAACTGCTGAGATTCTCTTAGATAGCGGTCGCATCTATGGTCAATCAATAAGTCTGCGGATCTATTCTTCTATACTACAAGAAATCGTCATCTCGTAGTACCACCACGACACCGATTCTCGTTCTTTTTCTGAGCCCTCCATGTCGGCCGTGACTTCGACTTTGAGTATGATTAATGAGTGGAAAGATCTTTATAGAAGTTCCTTGTCCGATCCAACCAAAGAGTTAGTATCTCAAAAATCAATCATATATATTAGGGGTAGAACTGCGAGTTTTTTCAGAAAAGACTTCCTTCTATCCGAATCTCGCGAGTGACTAAGCGCGAGACGAGGCATAACGGGCGAATCGACTACAACTCATCTATAAAGAACTCTTCTTTTTTCGGTCTATTTGCATTAGGCTTTTACCGTACTAGCTAGTAAGAAGGTGCCAGAAAGGGGACGAAACCCGTCTAAGATCCTGTGTGCTGGCTTAGTAGCGCGTAAACAGAAGACGTAGCCTAAGCTACACTCAATATTCAACCAACCTATGATCTATCCATTTATTCTTTCAACTTACTATCAATCCACCATGTCTGAGGTTCTCGTTGCGGGAGATCTTGGAACGTGCCCTATGAATGCGCATACAAATAGGGTCACTATTCGCCTACTACTAATTTAAGTAAAGGCAGAGAGTGGATTCTAGATTATATCAGTCGGGTAGGCTGGACTAGGGTTCTAGAAAAATCTCTACGAATTCTTCTTTGCAAGAGACATCCCTCGGTGGTTTAGTGATGTGCCAGCCTTGCTGGGATCTACAGATCGAATAATTAGTTTACAAGAAAGACGTAGGGTCTTGTTTTCTCAGATTCCTGCTTCTGACATTGACCTGGATTGAAGGAGGTAAAAGAAAAGAAAAGTAGCTCTTTCCTAAACCTCGGCTTCTCTCCTGACCGGAACCTCTATGACCTGACTCTATTTACCTTATTCATTCAATCTTGAACCTGTCGGACTCACTGCTGAGCTCAATCACTACTGAACCTATTTATTCTTTTCCTTCTTTCACTCTTGAACAAGGTAAGTCAAGCGTCCGGATAAAAGTCAAGCTACGGAACCGAAACCCATTTATTCTTTCACCTATTGATTCTTTCTCATTCCCTTCTTTCACCTATTTCTTCTTTCTCATTCCCTTCATTTACTTTATTCTCAAACCTGGCGGCTCGGCTGATTGACAATCCTGTAGGCTCATCTTGTATACAAATTCAGGGAGTCCCAGGTCCTGCATCCACTAAGAACATTTCTTCCCTTAAGCGTATAACATCAGATAGTAAGGTGTTTCCACTACATAAGAAAAAACTCGAATTAGATCTTGGAAATGATCGACTCAAATATATGCTCATCATAAGCTTTTTTTTCCTCCTCTTCCTATTGATCAGAAGCATTCAGCAGCGTCATGCCAGTCGAAAGAGTTGAGCTACTAAGATAAGTGTTGGGGAACTTGGTAGAAGCTATTTGCCGCTTCCTCCTCTGACGGCTTCACAATAGCTCCCCCCTATCTCGAATGAGAAATGAGTCTTTTACCCTCCACGAGAAGAAATCCGAAAGGCATTTTCAATTCCTCAGGCCTTTTTGTTTGAGCAGGGGGCTCCGAGTCTTGTGTTGACAAAGATCAGGATCCTCGATCTCTTCCTGAATATTGATCAACGTTCTCTCGAGATTCAGGAATTTCCCACGCTACCCCTCATCCATTAGTGCATCCATTAAGTCAGAAATGCAGTATTTAGAACCTCGTAAATCAAAGCCTTACTAGATAGATAGAATAGAACTAGAGTAGATAGGGAGCAAAGAGGAACGAAGCAGCTTGACTTGACTGAGAGTTTACGAGGGGAAGGAAATTGAATTCTGAGACCATAAAGAATAGGTGAAGGAGAAAACAAACTGAGTGAAAGAAGTCCAGGAGAGAAGCCTATTTACCGAGTTCAAGAAGGGGCAGGAGAAAGACTACTACTATCTATTTACCGAGTGAAAGAAAAGAGAGGAAAGAAAAGCAAAGAGAAGAGACCGAGTTCAATCAAACACCTATTCTATTTACCCAGTATCAATCAAACATCTATTATATTTACCTAGTAAAAGAGTGAAAGAAGGTTCAGGATCAAATCAAGAATGAATCTTGAGGATTGACTTTCAACACTTTCAGGTTCAAGGGAAGAGAAAGAATAGTTCAACCCTCGTTCAAGAGTGAAAGAAGGATTAGATCAAGAATTAATTGAGAGTATTTCTCTTTTACAGTTCAAGAATAAATAGGAAAATGAGTGAAGGATAGATAATTAATGAGTCTTGAAAGCAGAATCAAAGGAAAGAAAAGAGAAGAGACCGGCCAATAGTTCAACCTGAGTGAAAGAGTTCAATTTATCTGGTTCAGGAGAAGATCAAGAATGAATCTTTCGTCTTTCCTTGAAACACTTCCTCCCTTCTTTCTTTGTTCCTGTTCCAGAGTGCAAGGATAATTATTGTTGAGTCTTGACTTGATTCATAAGGAGAAGAGAAAGAATGAATCTTTCTTACAGGAGAGTACTAAAGTGAAATCAAGGACAAGTTTAGGAGAGAAGCCAGGTTACGGTTCAGTAGCAGGAGAAAGAAGAATAAGTAGCTCAACTGTAAAGGGAATAGAGTCAAAGGTTCCTCAAATAGCTTGCTTTACCTCCTTCATTCAATAAGGGAAGGGAACAGAGGGAATACTGGTTTCGGTTCATGAGCAGATCTTTCATTTGAAAGAGTCTTGAAAGCAGGAGAAAGAGAGGGTCAGGTTCAGGTAATATCGGGGCAAGGGCGCAGGTTCATGAGCAAATCCGTCTTTCATTCTCTTCTTCTTTCAATTAATTCTGTAAAGGTGAAGGAGATTGATAAAGGTTCTGGTTTAGGTAATACAGGTTACGGAGCTTAGATGCTCAGGGAATAGAGGTTCAGGCGGGAATACTGGTTTCGGTTCATGAGCTCAGAGGGAATACTTGTTTCGGTTCATGAGCTGATCTTTCATTTGAAAGAGTCTTGAAAGCAGGAGAAAGAGAGGGTCAGGTTCAGGTAATATCGGGGCAAGGGCACAGGTTCATGAGCAAATCCATCTTTCATTCTCTTCTTCTTTCAATTAATTCTGTAAAGGTGAAGGAGATTGATAAAGGTTCTGGTTTAGGTAATACAGGTTACGGAGCTTAGCTGCTCAGGGAATAGAGGTTCAGGCGGGAGCTTGCTTCTTTTCTTTTACCGTAGAGTCTCATTCATCTTTCATTTCGGCTTTCCCTTGGTTACAGTTTTTGAATAAATAGGTTCAGGTTCAGAGTATCTCATTAATCTTTCATCTTCTTTCTTTCTTGCCTTCCTGTTTAGTCGCTGCAAGGAATTGACTCTAATTTAAAGGGTCTGGTTTCACTATCTCTTTCATTTACTGTACCGTAAAGGACTGATTCTTCCTTTTTCATTCCCTACTCGTCAGGTTCCGGTTCTCAGGAGAAAGACTACTAGTTGCCGATTACCGAGAGTTGAGTCTTTCAAAACAAAGTGCAGCTAATTCATTTCTTCTTTCACTGTAAACTCGGATAGTCAAAGGTTC
Source organism: Cucurbita maxima (assembly GCF_002738345.1). Taxonomy (NCBI): domain Eukaryota; kingdom Viridiplantae; phylum Streptophyta; class Magnoliopsida; order Cucurbitales; family Cucurbitaceae; genus Cucurbita; species Cucurbita maxima. The sequence continues at coordinate 304,142 of NW_019272089.1, read as the reverse complement.
GTTCATCAATAGTTCAGGATTGAATGACTCTCCTCTCCAGTTTCCCTTCTTTACTATTCAAGAATAAGGAACAATCACTGACAGGAATAGAGGTTAATTAGTTTCGGTTGTCTCATTAATCTTTCTTACAGGCAGGAGAAAGCTTAAAAGAGTGAAAGAAGAATAGCCCGTCCTGGTTCCTTCAGTAGTTCAGGCAATGGAATTGTTCAACCGACAGGTGAATGAGTTTACCCAGTGAAAGACAGAAGAGGAATCGGAGAAAGAACCAAAGAAACAAACACCTCTTTACATCCCCGAAAGGTTAAATTGCTGTAGAGTGAATCAGTACAATGCAGGGTTACTATCATCTTCTTTATCCGTGCAAAGAAAGAAAGAACGAACTCACTTTTCCTTAGTGCTTGTAAGACCAATAAGGGGAGCGAAGCAAAGGGAAAGGAGTGAAGGAGAATTAATGGTGACGAGGTTCATGAGGTCAGTTCCTAAACTAGCATGAATCGAGCGAAAGGCTTTACAGACAGGAGAGAAAATTCATTAGCTACTGAATGAACCCACCCATTTACCCAAGGAAAGAATAGGTCAACCCCAGCGCAAGAAGAAGAAAATCAAAGCAAAAGGAATATGAAGAGACATACCTAAAGGATAGGAAAAGGTCCCAGCAGTATCATTAATCTTTCTTGAGTCTTTGTTTACTGTTCCTTACTAAATAGGTAGAGATTCAGGGAAAGTCAATTCATGCTTTACCGAGTGAAAGAAGCAAGAGGAAAGAAAAGCAAAGAAAAGATTCCAACCTGAGGGGGAGAGGGTCATGAGCTCTCGTGGCAGGCAACCAACCACTGATCTTTTTGACTTACTGACTGAATGAATCTTACTTTCCGCTTGACCTTGTTTACAGGCAGGAGAGTAACAGAGTGCCATCCGTCTCATTCTTGTTGAGTCTTAGTTTACAGTTAAAAAATCAATAGCCGAAAGAAAGAAGGTGATTGAGTTACAGGATTGAATAGTCAGTCAGTTTCGTCTCATTCATAAGAAGGTGAGTCTGGTTACAGTGAATAAATAGGAAGGGAAGAAAAGGAGTTCGTTCCACATTAGGGTCAGAAGTAATAGTACGGACAGCCAAGCCAGGAGGTTACAGTGAATAAATAGGAAAATGAAGGAGCTCACTCTCATTCTTGCCCGTTTCGGCTTGCCCTTGGTTACTGGTCGTGTTTGAATAATGAAACTCGAGTTCCATCTGTCTCATTAATAAGGAGAAGAGAAAGAGAATCCATAGGAAAATAGGAAAAGAAAGGAGTTTCATCAGTCCCCGAACAAAGGAGGAGGCTCAGGAGAAAGAACCAAACAAACACAAATTTACCGAGCAAAGGGAATAGAAAAGGCTCTGTCAGACAGACAGGAGAAAGAATCCATTGAACAGAACGAAAGGAGAAGACAGAGAGAAGGGTCCGGTTCAGTCTCATTCATCGATCGAGAGTCTTTACAGTCGAGTAAATGAATTAGCAGCTTTACCACCTTGTCTTTGAAGGAATAAATAGGGAAGGGAAGGGAAGGGACATCAGGTTCGGGGGCGAAGCCAAGCCACTTTACCGAGAGAGGTTCAGGCAGGGGAAGGAGAATGAAGAGGGAAGGTTTTCTCTTGAGTCTTGAATTCCTCGTCAGGAGAATAAATAAGGAAAGGAGTGTTTACAGGAAGGAGGGTAAAAGAAAGAGTTCCAGAAAGGAGAAAGAGAAGTTCAAGAATTAATCTTTCTTACAGTACAGGAAAAGAGTGAAAGAAGGAAAAGGTGAAGACAGATAGGAGAAAGAAGAAATAGGTTCCGGAGTTCAGTTCGTAAACAAATTAGAATGAATCTTTCGGCCAGTCTTAGTTTACAGCTCAATCTGGTTCATGAGAGAAGGAGAATGCAGAGGCTCCTTTTGCTTACTCAACCTACTCCAGCCTATTTCCCTTGCAAAATAGTATTTGTTCGTTTAGTAGTTCAGGCAATGAATGGGCTCAATCGACAGACAGGTGAATGAGACAACCTCGAGGGAAAGAAAGAAGGCAAGGGAATAGATGGAGTAGAGGAAAAGAAAAGGCAATGGAATGAATTGCTTTACCTCATTCAATCAGTCAAAGGTGAAGGGAAGGAGCGAAGCTATGAGCCCGAGGTGTAGAGGCGAATAAGCAAAGCTACGAGGCTGTAAAATAGTGAAAGAATAACAATGAGTGAAAGAATAAATAGGGACTATCATCAAAGGAGTTCACTCTCATTCATTGAATATGCTTTACTGAGTTCAAAAGTTCAATAGCCCAAAAGATAGAGAGAGGAGTGAAAGCAAGAAGGGACAGGTTCAGTAGTTCAGGTAATAGAGGGTCAGGGGCAGGAGCGAAGCCACTCTCATTCATCTCTTTTTCTTACTTACAGGAAAGGATAGGGAATAGAAGAGGGTCCGGGGCAGGTTCTTCAAATAGCTTGACTAGAGAGTAAAAGACGCCAAGAAAGGATCAAGCAACAGAAGTTAAAGAATAACTAGGTTACGGTTCAGGAGCGAAGACAAAGACAGAGGGAAAGAAGGTTCATGAGTTTACAGTTAAAGAAGAAATAGGCAGAGATGAGTGAAACAGCTCGATCGAGAGGGAGAGGAGTCAAGTTTGGAAACTAGAATTCATCCTTCGGGCAGTCTTTCTTAGTTTACAGAGTGAATAAATAGGATAGATAATTAAGAGAAGAGGTCAGGAAGAGGCGCGAAGCGACGAGACTATAAAGGAGAGGAGCGAAGCAAACATCCAGCCAGCCAGTTGTTAAGGAGAATGAATTTCATATGCTTTACCTGGTTCAATTAGTAATAGTCCGGGCAGCCAGGGAATGGAATTTCAGTTTACCTCGTGTCTGAATAAATAAATAGGGGAAGGAGAAAGAATCCATAAGTTCCGGCCAGGGTTCAATCAGGGACAGGAGAGAGAGAATATGCTCTCATTAATAAGGAAGAAAGGAGTATTGATCTTTTACAGAGTGAAGGCAAGATTCAAGATAGTTAATAGAAGTCTTTGGTTACAGTTCAATCAGGGACAGGAGAACTTTAGTCTCCCTTCTTTCACTGTGTTTGAATAAATAGGGAGCGGAGTCAACTCTCATGGAATCTTGCTTCACTCTTTCCCCTTAGTCTTTAGAAAGGTAAAGGAAAAGAGAAGACGAAGATAGAGTGTTAGTCTTTGAGCTGTTTTCAACAAAGAAGAAGAGGAGCAGTGAGACTGACAGGTGATTGAGCGAAGCTGGGAGACCCAGAGTTGTAGAGGTTCATTCAGGAGTAGGAGAGAGACACACACTGTATGAGTTTCTGTAGGAGCAAAGAGAAGAGAAAGAAGCCGAGGCGAAGGGGCGGGAGAAAGAAGCCAGCCAGCCGGTCGGATTCGACGTTCTAGCTAACAACTGAACTCAGAGCCCATTATTACACACGACTGTAAAGACCCGATAAAGTCAGCCACCCTAGATGGGAGGAAGGATAAGATAGCCAGCACGTCAGATAAGATGATGAGGAATCCTTAGACTGACAGGCTGGAATGTGCCACTTTACTTAGTCGACTGAAAGAGAATCGAAGCATCCTACTTCACTGTAAATGTCGCTACGAATTCCTTCCAACGAGCTAAAGGTCATACTGAGTTCCTTCTCTTTTTCCGCTTGAGACGGGAATTCCTGCCTCTGCCCCCAATAGCTTCCTCTCTTGCATCCGTTGACGAATCAAAATCAGGATAGTCAGTAGCTTTTCCAGCCTTGTCAGCATATCCTGAGAGAGGTCTCTCAAGAGTGTAGTAGCAACAACTAACTCTAGTAATCCAGAGCATCAGAAGAAGATTTAGAAAGTCTTTTCCCACCCACGGGGAATACCTGGAGGCTTCTAGGGAATACAACCCCTAGCACAACAAGCACTCCAAGAGGCTCGGTAGAGAGAGGGCCTTAAAATGAGAAAAGATTGATTCAAGCTAAATAACTTCATCAAATCTGATAATCCTTCTTCCTACACCTTTTCTACATTAACGCTAGAAACTGGATAGAAAGATAGCACAAAAGAACCAAGAACAAGAAGGGTTGGTGGGGTAGGATATACCTTCTGATCCAGATACCTTAGATCTAGCTATGCTTGCTTGCTGACCTGTACTACCTATTCTCTTCTTGACACATTAGGGTAGGAATAATAGTACGCTGAGCTCTCACTGTGAGCGCTACCTTATCAAAGTTTGTTTGGCACTCAAAGAAGAGTGGGAATAGTCCTAGATAGGAGCGGGCTTCTCACTAAGACTTTCGACTCACTGCCAAAAGCTCCTTCAGGCAGAGAGGCTAGAAGCCTTCCCGGTGTATGAGGGGAGACTACTCGAGTTCCAAGCCAACAATCCCTACCTTGATTGTTTGACTTCTGATCTTTCGGGTATATTTGGGTATTCTTTCATGGCCAGGAAGGACAATGAAATTCAATATTTCCTTCAGTGTAGATGTATTCTAAAGTAGCACGAACTAGGAAGAGTCTCTTCGTATAGAAGGAAGGTTCTTTTTAGAGAATAACAACGCTTTTTCTTCCTTTACAAGACTTTCAACGTGTCATTTTAGAGTCAACCATTGATTAGTCTTTCCGGGTAGCAGCTTCACACGGCACCTAGGAAGCTTAGCAGTTGTCAGAAAGATTAGTTAATGGGTCACCTGGTAAACGCTGGGATTTCGGATTCTACTTAGAAAGCTATGTCTCGAGAACGCCTTCCTTCTCTTCTAACTAAGGCAATTAGTCTCTCACGTTGGATATAGATAGGCCGACGTTGCCAATGCAAGTTAAGCACGTAAACAACCTTCTTCTTGGTGTTGGCATTAGGAGAAGTAAGCTGATAGTGTAACTAGTTGCATTCCTTTTCGAATAAGAAAGTGACCTCGCCGGCCATTTTTCCCTCATCTTTCTGACTCAAGATCTGTAGCATCATCGAAGCGTAACGAGACAATGAGTTCTGTTCCTCCAACATTCTCATCCGAGTTCTCCATCAGACCATAGCACTAAACATCTGTCGTCATCTTCTTCTTCCTTGCTAAACTTCCCACGTGTACGTCATGCCAAAGCTTTATCAAGCCTTTGAAATCGGTTCAACTAACTCCCTTATGTTGTGCAAAAAAGACCGAGGTTGGATGCAACGGTGATGACAAATTGAAGTTTTCTTCAAGCTGTCGCATAATCGCTTTATGCTAATTGCTAACACCAAACCAATCCTGCCAGTTCAAATCCTCTAACCATGCCGGTACCCACTTTCTATCTTGACTTTCCTTTGGGTAGACTAAGTCACCTTCTCTTAGTACGGGATGCTATCTTGTTCAAAGTCTCATCCCGCCAGAGTAAAGAGCATTTCTCGGACAATGAGATCTCTCGCTTTCCCGGAACAGTAAGCTGTCTGGTATAGAAAACTCCCTTGAAATCAAGGATCTTATGCTTTTACGGTGAACAAGGTTGCGTAGCCTATATGCTTTGCAAGCCTATCACGATCGACTGTTTGTTTTAAAGCAGATAGTTTATTCATGAGAAGGAGTTCTCACACCCCAGAGAAGTGGATCCTTTTGATTAGGACAGAATGAATACAACTAACGGGTAGACAGCCTTGACTTGAAAGAAGAGTGAGTCCTGCTGGTAAACACGTTACACTTATTACGCTCGATCCTATAAATGACTTTCTGACTTAGAAAGAAAAGTAGCAGCTGGCAAGGTTTGAAAAGAAAGGAACTACTACTACACTGGCAACTACACTTGGAGTGCGTTAAGGTAGGAACTAGATCACAAACGTGCTATTCCTTGGCTTCTTTGCTTGGAAGGATGGACTGGAATGGACTGACTCTGATTCATCCTTCCCTGACTTAAGCCGAATAGCGGCTAAGAGCAAGATCAACGCCTCTCTAAAAGCACATTCTAGAAGAACTTCCTAATGTTAAGCCACACTAGAAGGATTGACTTTTTCTTTTTAGGGATCTGCTTTGGCTGCTTCCTCCATACCCACACTTATAACACTTGAGTTTACCAATCTCTCACTTTTCTTTTGATATCACATCAACTACTTGATACCTTGCTATTCTGAGCCGTGCCGTAACAAACCATACCGTGTAGGGCAGAGTCCTCTCTCATTGAAGAAGGAGATGATGGGCTCTTACTCAACTCCTAAAGATGTTCAAACATCTACTATTAGTGATACAGCTTCTACTCTGATAAGTAGCATGTGATCAGTAAACCGGTAAGAGGTAGTAGAATCGACTCTATCAAGGAAGAGAGAGTTCTTATCTTTTGTTCGATTGACCTTTCTTTTTGGGGTGGACCAGGACGATGTCGACACAGGCCAAACTTACTCGGTGCGAGGTCAGTAAAGCAAGGCTCATTTATCCATCAAGGCTGATGTCACTGATAGCTCTGGGTTCATTCTGATTGGCTACCAGAAGGATAAGAACTATGCTTTGACAAGAAGGCACCTCCTTCTTCTCCTATTTTCAGACCGCTGAAAGAGAAATCGAAAAAAAAGATATAAAGGTCTCAACTCCACTACAACTAGAAGATTGGTTGCTCTCTACTTCCTCATTCTCATCCTCCGATTCTTCCTATGCTACCATTACTTTTGGTATTGAGGTTGAACTCTTCCCGTGAAAATGAATCGAACTTGAAGATTGATCACAGTTGAGTTTGAGCCCAGCACTTCTTCAATTTATTAAGATATTCAGTCGCAAATTCCAAGTTGTGGACCAGGAAATGCTCCCTCAATCAAAAAAGAAGTTTGGGACCAATGCAATGAATGGTGTGGGTCTGGTTGTTCCGGGGACAGCTTTCTGGTACGACTATTGGCCTTGACGCTAAGTCACAGTCTTATTTCCTTATTCTCTTTCTTCAAAACCAGACGAAAGGAATGAATCAATCAAAAGATAACCGAGAAATAGGTAGCACTTGAGGTCCCTAAAGAAAGAAGGAAAGACTGAATCTTACTAGAAGGAAGAAGCACAAGAAGTCGTCCTAAGACAATTCGCTCTTCAAGGCTTACTGAGAGGTTCGCTTCCAGTTGCTGTATCCGATGCTGCTGACAGAGCATAAAGTAGAACGTTGGGTGATGATGGGACTAAGACTGCTTTATCATCTCCTAGAAGGCAAGAAGTCTATAGGGCTAGTCCTTATAAGACATCACCTTCCCCATAGAAAGCTATTCGCGCTATCCTATATCTTCTATAACTCCATTTCCATCATCTGCATCTCCTTGTATGGATAAGGCTTAAAGGAATACTGTTAGAAGGAAGACGGCAGAAGGCTCTTCACTCTCCCCAGCCGTAAGTGGAATCGATCTACACAGCAAGACTACTAGTTTTCATATCCAGAGGAAGGGACACAGCCATATTTTTGTCCAATAAGAGAGATTGCTAAACCCAGCGGATGTGACGGAATTCCTTGTGCGGTATCACTTTGTAAGAAGCCGGAGCTCTCTCTGGCACTGATGTAGATGGTGACTTAAACGTAGCTGTATTTTTGAATGAGATGGTTGCTGGCACTGAAACTAGAACTAATGGAGACGGAGCTGGTCTAGTAGCTGGGGCAGAAGGATTTTTGAGCTTTGACAGACGTTAGGTGTGTAGTAAGTCAAACGAGATCCTACGGTTCACTTTTCTTTGTACCTTTCACATCCCACTTCACTCCACAAACAAGGGGAAGTAGATATTGCGTCCAGCCTTACTAGAAAGATAGACCCTGGAACTTCCAAGGCCAAGAAGGAAGACCTGGATGATCCGCTCAAACTCGTTTCAATATTTTCCATTTAATGGCCTGAGTGAGTATCCAAAGTAAGTAGAAGGAGATGCCACCTCTTTTGTTGAGGAGTTCGCCCCTCCATCTGTGGAAACTAGGGATGAGTCCAATCCTAGGGCATTAACCTTTCTGGGAAGCCGGTCCCTTTACATAGCCTAACATAGGCTTTTCGAAGTAGTTGCAATTTCATCGGCTGGTCTAGAATCAGCTACGTCAGAATAGGCCGCTAGGGGTACAGATTTGCTAACAGTTTAATTAACCAGTGTTCTGTTTGCAATTGAATGCGTATCTGTTGTGATTGAATCAGTAAGCGCAGCAATATCCATCTTGGAATAAGCGCTGCTAGTATAGTCTTTTTACACTGGAACTTTTTCTAACTAGAAATTGTGAATAAGAGAAGAAAGTTATCCTATTGGTATGATCTTGACCATCACCAATCACAGCTTTTTTCTTAACTACTCCTACATAAACAGTTCGTACTCCCTTTCCATTTTTCGGTACTTACCCAAAGAAAACCCTACTACCAATGTTGATGACAAGTCTAACTTCTCCTTAGGCCGAGCAGCGGAGTCAGGCTGCAAGTAGAGAACACTTAATTAAAAGACTAGATAATCAAATTGACCTCACCTGATGGCTTGGAAAAGACTGAGATTTTGACTGACGCCCTGGATTCATTCATATAATGCTTGTTTACGGCTTATCAGCCCCCCATTCCTACTTTACTAAGCTAAGGAACTACTGAAAATGGCACGAAATCACAGACGGAAGTAAGAAAGAAGAAGGCTACTCATACGGGAATATGAAAGCTACTAGGCCTGCTTAGGCCTGTTGATGGCGGATGGAAGTTCGGGGTTTGGATCAAAAGAATATACTGCTGAACCTAGTGACTGACTACTTTATGCAACTACTCGTTAGTTAGCCTTAAAGCTAGCTCTCACTAACAAAGCCAGTTCAATCTCCATAAGCTTTGTGTTGAAGGGTATACCCCCCTTCTTTTCTAAGGTGCCATTACCGCCGGTTGTCTTAAACTTGTCTTATTGCTGCTTTGTCTTAGTGCTTTACTTGCCTTCAACATTCTCTCTTAAAAAGGAAAGAACTGCTAGTACCAGGAATTCTTCAATCTTTGTATCAGTTCGAATGCAAGTATCCGCTCTTTCAATGGTAGAATGTCAGTTAAATGCCATAAGGGTAAATACCAATCTTAGCTGTTTGAAATAACAGAAGCTAGTTGCTCGAGTGCCTTTTATCGAGAGTGATTCTAGGAGCTTTAGCTCGAATACCAGCATCAGCTCTCTTGCAAACCTGAAAATAGAGAGAAAATAGATTACTTAGAGCTAACAGAGGCTAGAGCTGCATATAATCCATCAGTGGCAGAGACAGATGTAGTAGTTCCTATGGTTTACCCTGAACAAGTAGTTTCAGCATCAGTAGACCCAGCATTTAGAGAGCGATACCACCTGGCAAAAGGGGAAAGCTATAGGCATCAGCTGAAAGGCAAGCAAAGGCATAGGTAGCAGATCTACCAGCATCACTATCGGTCAACTTCAAGTGCTTAATTAACTGCTCCATCAACAGAAAGGACTGAAGCGACTGTAGGAAGGTATGCATCTTACATATATATGTTCCCACCTATGTCTCTAGTGATACTTCAACCTTCGTTTCTGCTGCTCCTGCTGGGTATAGAACTGAAAAGGGTACTGATCCTGGATCTACTACTGGCCCTGCTCGCTTTGTTTATGCTCCTGTGCTGACTAGCTTTCGAACTGACTCGACATCCAAGAAATTCCTCCCCGGGTGAATCTAGATACCAACCAAGTATATCCTTGACTAGTAGGAAGACCCCCTCTATGATTCGAAGAACCGGCACACTGACTGACCCTATATCAATCACCGCACGCCTTATCAATGGAATGATTAGCTAACCTTGGTCTGTGAAGGCTTTCCCCTTGGCTCTTAAATCCTAGTATACGAAAGGTCATGTCCATTCATTCCTGAGGTAGTCCTCCACCAAGCAAGAAGAATCTCTTTCTCTTAGCCTATCACCGCCTTAAAGCCTTAAATCAGGGAAGGTAAGGGACCGCTTTCCTTTTATGCTTCCCCACGTGGAAAATGAATCAAACCTGTTTTACCAGCGCCTGTTGATATTCTAAAAAAATGGTTAGTGTTTATGGTCCTATAGCAAAAAAATGATTTATTGGGAGGGCCATGAGAAATACACTTTGTACCTTCATTTCGTCATCAAAGCCTCTTCTCTCGTCCAAACTCTCTTAATCAATCAAGCAAGAAATTTGAATAGGGATTATGAACAGGCCCTTATCTTAGCCAACCGTTCGCTTGATTGTTCTAAAGTCAAGTCGAAGTCGTTTCTCGTTAAGTCAAATTTCAAGGTTTTGTCAGTGAAAGAATGGAAAGGGGGATCGGACCAACTCTGGAACTTTGAGGCAAATTAAAAGCAGCAAAATATCTGCACTGCAGTCAACAAACAAAGGAAATTCAAACACTCCCTATTTATAAGCGAAAAGAAAACCAGATCGAACTCGTCAGTCAAGCCTTTCATTGTTCAAGCTCTTTCACATGACATGGGTTGAGTTCATAGATTTTGAATGCTTTCCCTATTCAAGACATACTAACAAACAATTCAATTCCTTTGAAGCTACTATCACTACCGAAGCAGGCTTGCTCCAGAACCCTTACAGGAAAGAAAAGCAAAGAGAAGAGAAGAGACCGAGTGAAAGAAAAGAAAGAGCTACTGAACCTATTTACCTCGTGTTTGAATCAATAGGTGAAGGTGAAGGAGCTGATCCGCCAGTTTCCCGAGTTTACTTTGAAAGAAGAAGTAGGAAAAGGAGAATCTTGTCTTGCTTTCGTTGAGTCTTAGTTTACAGTTCAAGAATTAATAGATAGGTTCAGGTTCAGGCAGGAGAAAGAATCAATATCTCAAGAAGAAGAATAAATGGATGATGACAGATTCTTCTTTGAATAATGTTTCCTTGTTTACTGTGTTTGAAGGTGAAGTAGCCAAGGGAAGGAGAATGAGTTCAATCAGTAGGAGCTTGAGATTGAGTCTGATAGTGAACGAGAATGAATAAAGAGTCTTTGTTTACAGTTTGAAAATAAATAGGTGAAGTAGCAAGTAGCTTAGGGTATATCGGTTCCGGTGAAGTAGCGAAGGTAATATCGGAAAAGAAAAGGAGTGGAAGAGTGAAAGAAGGAGAAGATCAAGAATGTTGAGTCTTTCCTCAGTTCACTCTCAGGAATCCTTCGTTTCGTCTTTCAAGCAGAATCTAAGGAAAGCTAAGAGAACAGACCTCGTTCAATCAATAGTTCAGTCTCATTCTTTTTTTCTTCTTCTTTTCTTACTATCGAGTAAAAGAGTGTTTGAATATCCTCCAGTTTACCGAGTGAAAGAAGCTTAAGACAAACAAATACATTCTAACTGACTGACTCCCTCTTTTACAGTGAAGGTAGAGTAAGTAAATGAATTAGCAGCTTTACCTCCTGAAATAATCAATAGGTTCCGGACTGGAGTTCACTCTTATTAATAAGTAGGTGGAGTCTTTCAAGCAGAATCAAAGGAAAGCAAAGAGCTACTGAACCTATTTACCGAGTGTTTGAGTTCAATCAGGCAAAGGTTTCAGGTTTTCTCTTGACTTAATAAGAAATTACCTATAGCCAAAAATAGCCACAAAAAAAAAAAAAAAAATAGACAGAGGATAGAAAAATAGAATTAAAGGTCTTTACATTCAAAAATAGGGATTTTATCCCAAAAAATAAAGGAAGGATAGCTTTTATTTCTTTATGGTCTTTAAAGGAAAAAGAGTCTTTAAAGGTTAAGAGAAAGAATGAATCTTGAGTATTATTCTTTTACAGTGAATAAATAGGGGCAAGTCAAGTAGTTTAGCGAACATCCTTTCAGTAGTTCAGGAGTTTACCGAGTTCAAGCAAGAAGCCGCAAGTGATTGAGTTCAGTCTCTTTCCTTATTAATTACCTCTAGCAAAAAATAGCCCAAAATCCCGGGAAAACGTAAATTGAATTTATTGAAGCTGCAACTATTAGTGAAAAAGCTCTTACGACACTTTACAGTCGTCTAGCATAAAAAAGAATTAATTTCCTATGCAGCTGTGAGTGAAAAAGCTCTTACGACACTTTACAGTCGTAAAGCATCAACAAGAATTAATTGAAGCAGCTGTTGTGAGTGAAAAAGTTCAATAGCCAAAAAAATAGACAGAAGATAGAATTTGAGAACTCATGGTCTTTACAGGATAATGAATCTTGAGTTGAGGATTGACTTCCGGTTCAGGTTCAGGTTCAGGTTTTGTTTGAGGTTGAGTCTTGGAAAGCAGCTAATTCATTTAATATCCCTTCAAACACTGTAAAAAGGACTGAAATCAGGTTCAGGTTCCGGTTCAGTAGCTTCTCTTTCTTTCTCGTCAGGTTCCGGTAAAGAAGTAATAGTCTTGTTTTGTTTCGTCTCATTCATCTTTCATTTGATGAGAAATAGAGTAAAATGACCTCAAAAATAGGGAGAGGATAGAAGGAGTTTCTCTTGTTTACAGTTCAAGAATAAAGAAGGAGCGAAGAAAGACAGAGTGAAAGAAGGTTATGGTGAAGGAGAAGGAATCTTGAGTCTTTCCCTTGTTCAATCTGGGATGGGAGTTCAGTCTCTTTCCTTCCTCATTACCTAAAAAATAGCCCAAAAAGGGAAAATGTCAATTTCATAATCAATGGTCTTTAAAGGAGAATGAAGAAAGAAATAGGAGAAGGAGCTTGAGGTTGAGTCTAACAGTGAACGAGAATGAATAAGCAGTCTTTACAGTTGAATGAATCGAGAGGGGAAGGGTTGAGGTTGAGTCAAATGAATCGAGAGTGTTTATAGGAGAATTCATCGAGAGTTGAGGACTGACTGATAGTGAACGATCATGAATAAGGAGTGTTGAGTCTTGACTGACAGTGAACGAGAAAGAATGTTGAGGATTGACTGACAGTGAACTCTCATTAATCTTGAGTTGAGTCTTGAAAAGCAGCTAGTGAATTTATTCATCTTTCGTCTTTCCTTCCTAATTACCTATAGCTCGAAAAATAGGGTAAAGCATCAAACAAAGAATTCATGGTCTTTACACTAAAAATAGGGATTTTATCCCAAAAAAATAGATAGAAGATAGACTTTTTTAATTAATGGCCTTTACAGGATCATGAATAAAAAGAGTTCAAGCAAGCCAGCCAGCAAGAAAGAAAGGATCAAGAGCTGTTCAAGAATAAATAGGTGCAGGAGAGAAGCCAGCTGCTTTACCAGAGAGTCCGTCAAAGAGTGAAAGCAAGCAAGAAAGCAAGAAAGCAAGAAAGAAAGAAAGGAGTTAAGGTTGAGTCTTGACTGGTTGTGAAGGAGAGAAAAGGCTTTCCATAGTTCAATGGCCTAAAAGGGAGAGGAGTGAAACAGCTCGACCGGTAGGGAGAGGAGTGAAGGAGTTCATGAGTTTACCGATTGGAAAGGGAATAGAGGGGCAGGCAATGGAATTGTGAAACCGTGTTTACGAGGTGAAGGGGAAGGAGCTAATCTTTCTTTCCTTCTGGTTCTGGCTCATGAATAAGGAGTTGAGTCTTGACTTTCTGTTCTTTCTCATTAATTCTTGTTTCATTCAATTACGACTGTCAAGTTTCATTTCTATTCTTTCCTTACTGTTCAGTCTCATTCATATTTCATTTTCTTCTCCCTAGCATTGTTCCGGATAAATAATGCTTCTTTCGTCTTTCTCCTTATGATTTAGAAAGGTAAACAAACGATCATTAATCTTTCATTTTCTTCTTCTCTCCTGTAAAGGTTCCGGTTCTTCTTCTAGCTTTACCTCGTGTTTGAAGGTTTAGGAGTTTATTGTTCAAGAAAGGAGAAAGAGAATGAATGTTGAATTAGATTCTGAAAGAAATGAATTTCCTCTCATGTAAAGGAATATCTTCTTCTTCTATCATTCTCACTATAACCTCGTTCACGTTCAATCCAGTCAGGTAATATCAGTTCTGGTTCTGGAGTAAGTAGGGAGAGGAGATTTCTCTTTCATTTTCATTTCCCAATCGAAAGTAAAGAAAGGCGTTAGCGCTTTAGAAAGATTGTGTAGGACGGTGAGGCTGGCTTGACTAAGAATCTCGAAAGGGCTTTTGAAGCTTACTCTGCTACAGCAGATCGAGAAGAAAGAAGGAAGGCTGAATTTGCGCCCTAAAACAAAATGGAAAGAGTTCCTTTCTCAAATTGGATTAATCTCATCCAACTAACTGGAAATGATAACAGAATGCATTGGTCATTAGTAAGAAGGAGTTCCAATAAGCGAATAAATAGAGTATACCACCTGACTGATTTCCTCTATGAGGGAGAAAGCTATTTGAAGAACCCTATGAGAAAAACTCAAATTCATTGTTAGTCAAGGCGTGGTAAAGACAACAAGATAATAGACTTTGACCGGACGTGATCGGAATCTGCTTTTTTCGATCTGGGTAAAGCTGCGAGGATTACCGCATTCCCTTCTGTAGGTCTGTCCGGAACCGGAACCTTTATCAATCTCCGGAACCTTATACTCGATTTATTATCTGACCTTCCCCTATTTATTCCAACACAAGGTAAAACACATATATATATATATTCAGTAGCTCTTTGATTGAATGAACTGTAAACACTCATTAATTATCCTTCACCTTTAATGAGACGGAACAGGAAGACTCAACTCAAGATTAATTCAAGTAGCTTCTCCCCTGAACCTTTACAGTCGAGTAAATCAAAGAAAAGAGAATGAAAGAAAGATCAGCTCCGAAACCTCTCCAACTCTTATGATCTTACCTCCTTCACCTATCCGCTCTTGTCTTAGGTTAGGCCGACTTGCGGGTTCGTTCTGTAGCTCTTTGATTGACCAAGGTAATCTGGAAGTAAAGACTAAAGATGAATGAGACTTTATAGTGAGAAAGAATAGAGGAGAATCAAACGTAACTGCTCCGGTCAGAACCTCTATTCCCTTCACTTTATAGAATGAAAGAAGAAATGAATTAGATGCAGGAGAGTCAATGAATGAATGAAATCTTGAATGAACCTTTACAATAGGGTAGAGTCAAATGAGATTAAGCGAAGCGACTTCCCATGCCCTGACCCTATGGATTTATTGAATGAGGTAATGAGGAACGAACTGAACTCCGGACCCTATCCGGAACCTTTACAGTCGAGGAGAGTAAATTCATTAGCAGCTTGAGCTCAGTGAATAAGAAGAAGGAAGAAATCCTCTAGCTTCTTGATAACTCGATAAGAAGTAGCTTTGCTTTCCTTTGATTCCGCAAGACTCTGAAAATGAGAAAGAAAGAAAGATGATTTGCTCATGAACCTGCTTGACCCCCACGCCCCTGAACCTCTATTCCCTGACCTTCACTTTCCAGTCTAATAAATGAAATCCTTGCCAGGAGAGGAATTATCATCATTTTATTTAGTTAGGTAGCTGAAGAAGAGTGAGTTTTCGCTTTCATTTCTCTTTTCTTCTTTCAGGAGGTAAAGCAATTCCATTGGCTGGCTGACTGAACATCTCCCTTCACTGTCAAAGAAGAAGAAAGATTAATGAGAGAGACTATGAACTTCCAGATTCAATCCTTCTTGAACGAGGTCAAAGTAGCTCTTTTCTGTACTCTCGCTTCTTTCACGAGGTAAAGCTAGAAGAAGAACCTGAACCTAAACCGGACGGAACCTTTATAAAAGAAGAAGAATCAAATATTCCTTTATCCTGAACCTGAACAAAAGAGAGTCAATGAAATCCTGAACCAATATTACCTGACCTGATTGATTCTATTTAATCCTTAACTGTAAACGAAGAGAAAGAAAGAGAAGCGAAGGAACCTGACCCTATTTATTCTCTTGATCCTTATTCTGTTCCTATTCACCCCTTTGACTATTGATTCCCTTCCCCTTTGACAATATTCCCTCTCCCAGATTGAACTGTAAATAAACAAAGAATGACGTGCAAACTCGGACTATTCTTCAAACACTCGGCGGTAAAGAAAGCTATTTGAAGTACCTGAACCTCTCCCTGAAAAAGAAAGTCAAGACGAAGAAGGCTTAATGAGACTGAACCTCTATTCCCTTCCCTGAACTTGAGAGTCGAGAGTAAATTCATTCAATCCTGAACCTTCCCCTTCAAAGACTGTAAACTAGGAAGTCAAGACTCAACCTTAAGCCGATTCTTTATTTCTCTCCTTCCCCTTTACATGAGAGTAAATGAAAGCGAAAATAATTCCCTTGCTTGCCTCATTTATTGAGGTCAAAAAGTAGCTCTTTCCTGTCCCTCGGCTTCTCTTCTTCTTTGTTAGAATTCTCAATCGAAAGAATAAGATGAAAGAAAAGATGAATTAATGATAGTGAACGAACTGAACTCTGTAACCTATCCTAATAGCCTTTATTGGGGAGAAAAGAAGAAAAAAGCAAAACCTTTGACTAATTTCCCTCAGTAAAAGAAAAAGAGAAAGTGAAGACTCCTTATTCATGCATGAGAGTTTACAGTCTTTGTGTTTGAAGAAAAAGAAGGGAGAGTCAATGCAGTTCCTGAACCTGAACCTATGGATTCTTGAACTAATCTTGATCCTTATTCATCAAGTGTTTCAAGGAAAGACTCAACGAAAGAAGAATTAGACAGAACAATCAGTCAAGACTCAAGATTCATTCTAGTTTATAGTGAATAAATAGGAAATATCGTCAATTCCTTGTCCCGCTCCTCACCTTGTTACAATTAGAAATAGAAAGAAGAAGCCCGAACACCTTTATCAATCTCATGAACCTGAACCTGAACCTTGAGAGAAAGAATCAGAATCAGATATTCATTCCTTTCTTTCCCGTCGAGTAAAGAAAAGAGCTACTGAACCTGAACCTAATTGAACTCCTTTTGAACTCCTCTCCCTATTTATTCCAACACAAGGTAAGTAAGGAAAGACGAAACAAGAATGAGACTTCAAAGTATTTATAGGTTAAAGAATTAGAATCAGAGAATGAATTGATTGAAGAAGAAAGATGAATGATCTTGAACAGTCAAGAAAGCCGAAACAAGAATGATCCTGAACTCAATCACCTCGGCCGACTTCTTTCTCTTCTCCTTTCTTGAACAGGGTAAAGCATATTCAATCAATGCTTCTTTCACTCGGGTTTCCGGTCTCTTCTCTTTTCTTCTTTTATTGGATTCTCCTTCCTGAACTCAATCACCTCAGCTTCGCTCCTCTCAAAAGGCGTTACATTACTGGCGAGTCAATTCTCTCTCTCCTTCTTTTACTCTATCTGAGTCTTCGCTCCTGAACTGTAAACACTCCTTATTCATTCTTGATCTTCTCCTTTCTTTCTCTCTTTTACTCTATTCACTCCCTGATTGACCGGATTGAACTGTAAACAATGACTCCTCTCCCTATTTTTGAGGTCATTGAACAAGGTAAGGCATATGAAATTCATTCGAGTGAACTCCTTTGACGATATTCCCTATTTATTCTTTCATTCAATCCTACACCTGAATCGATATTACTTACCTGAGCTACTAAACCGGAATCTCTATGACCTGACCTTATTTTTGGAGCGAAACTTGGGCTTACTGCTTCGTCGCCCCTTCCCGATGCATTCTCCTGAACCTCGGCTTCGCCCCTTTCATCTATATTATCCTTCAGTAAACAAGTCAAGACTCAAGATGCATTCTCTTTCCCCTTATTCCTATTGAATTGATTCTTGAACTATAAACTAAGACTGAACTCAAGCAAGATTCATTCGACTTAACTACTGAACCTTCCTGAACCTATTTATTCACTGTAACCAAATTAAATGAAAGAGAAGCTCAATCTCCTGAACCTATATTACATGACTTGATCCAATTTATTCTAGAACTCCTTATTTTGTTCCTATGAAATCCTGAACCTTTTCGGGAGAGTAAATTCATTCAATCCTTGCCAGTCGAGCTACTTACTCCTATTAATCTGACCTATCTTCCCTGAACCTATTTCTCTTATTCATTCAATCCTGAACCGGAAGGAAAGAAAGATCAGCTCCGGAACCAGAACCTCTATGACCTGAGCTACTAAACCTGATTGACCTCCTTTTTTGCTATTACCATCAGTTCTTATTCGAGGCAAACTCCTTCACCTTATTGAACTAGGGTTTCACTATTCTTGATCTTCCCCTTCCCCTCTTGAACAAGGTAAATAGAATAGGATAGGTGTTTGTTTGGTTCTTTCTCCTTCAAAAGAAAGTGTTGAAAGTCAAGACTAACGATTCATGATCCTGAACTATTCTTTCACAAGGTCAAGCTCATTCACCTATTAGTCTCATTGCTTCTGGTCTCATTGCTTCGCTAATTCACTTTATAGTAGAAGAGGAGTATGCTCAATGGTAAAGGAGAGTCCATTCATTAGCAGCTTTTCAAGACTCAACTCAAGATTAATTCTCTCTCTTCCCCTTCAAGTGTTTCAAGTCTGAACTCCTTATTCATTCTCCTTCACGCAATCACTTACAGAACTGTAAACTGGGAATCTGAGCTCTGGCTCTTCTCTTCTCTTTCTCCTTAATTTGATTTCACTCTTGAACCTATTTATTCTTTCCCTTGGTAAAACAGCTGGATGAGAAGAAGGTCAAGCTCCTTTACCTCTTCTTTATGGTCTCGTGGCTTCGCCCCTTCACCTCTTCTTTATGGTCTCATAATTCCATTGCCTGAACTACTGAACCAGATGGAACCTATTGATTATTTCTCCTCGAGCTCCTTACTCCCTCTCCTCTTCTCCTCTCGATACTTCTACTTACTCCCTCTCCTCTCCACCAAGATGAAACTCGTTGCCAGTCTCGACCGAATGTCAGAGCAATAAGGTATTAGTATTGTACACTGTTTTTCTTTCAAATTTGGAATCGGCCAAGGCAAAAGATTCAAAAAAGAAAGATTGAGTTTAGATTGACTCTTTATTTAACCAAGCACGAAAATCAAAGCTTATTATAGTTGTCAGAAAGATATTGAGACTGACTGCCTAAAAATCGTTTCGATATCCAAAATGAATGGGAGTGTGGATTCCAAATAGTAACCTCCCATTGCTCGAGATCCAATAGCATGCAGCAACTAGTTGTAAGAAAGAGGGGGGAGGAGAAAGATATGAAGAAAGTGTGCTGTGAGGGTGGTTGTAAAGCTTTCTTCATTTCTTGGTTGGACCAACCCAACCGGCGATTTCCGATAAGTCTTTCTTCATTTTTCGAGCAAGAAGCGGAACTAGAATCAAGCTTTCTTTATCTTTATGGATAACCAATCTATTTTCAAATATAGTTGGGAGACTCTCCCCAAGAAATGGGTCAAAAAAAGAGAAAGATCGGAACATGGGAATAGATCGGATACCAATACGGACTACTTATTTCAATTGTTGTGCTTTCTCAAATTGCATACCTATACAAGGGTTCAAGTTTTGATCGATATTTGCGGAGTTGATTATCCCTCTCGAAAACGTAGATTTTCAGTGGTCTATAATTTACCGAGTACTCGGTATAACTCATGCATTCGTGTACAAACCTGTGCAGAAGAAGTAACACAAAGAGAAGAGGTATCTCCCAATGTATGAACACACAATAATGTATGAGGTCCTAACATTTTTCCTTTTCATTATCATGTATGACAACCCCTCTAGCGTTCCCTTCATATCATAACATTTTCATCAAAATTTCCATGCGTATATCGGAGTTGTACATTATGCCAATTTTTCGTTTGCATGTTAGTCCTATCATATATAGTTCATGTCGCATATTTGTCATATCATAAACTTATCATGCCTTTAAAAGTATCAATTCATATTATGCACATATCATATCATATATCATAACATTCACGTAACATAACTCAAGCATGCCTTCAATAATTATCATATCGTAAACATATCAATTGATCACATACAACATAATATTCATGTATCAACTCATACACATATCAGTTCATAACAGTTCGCATATATGAGCATATGATACATGGGAAGCTAGGGCACGTGTCATCATTCATCATATAATTATAATTAAACCGATGGTAGGGCCACTTACTTGGTTAGCCTTAGCCGGCATTTTCCCTAAATTTGAGTATGTTCGCTTCTCGTCCCTCGAAATTGCTCTAAGTGTCACAGGTTGTCATTTTTTATTAAAATATCCATTTTGTTTCCCAACTCAATTTAAATTACATCGAGAAATTGGACCTTATACTGACCTTAAGTGCCTCAAACAAGATCAAATTCAGCTTCGAGATTGTCAGAACGATGGAAACTAGGCTATTTTTCTTTATTGAGCCGAGGGACTACATTTTGAGCCGCGGAGCTGAGCCGAGCTATTTGAGTTGTGTCAGCCTAGGAGAATTTTTGTTGTAAGCGTGACATGTGGTGCAACGGGGCACTGACGCGTGTGCAAGTCAAGTTGGGTAGAGGCGTGGGTTGTTGCAAGCGTGCGGGTCGCTATTTGTAGGTTGGGCTTGCATTTTATGGGTCTTGGAACTTTGAGCGCTGTAAGTGGGCTGAGGGAAAATTGGTTATTGGGCCGAGACGTTGCAGGTGGGTCTCAATTTACTAATTTGGGCCTCAAGTGTAGGTGTGGGCTGAGTGCAAAAATAGTTAGGTTACTCGATCCAGATCCAACTCGAAGTCCACGGACTTCGTCTTTCTAACCCGACTTCTTTGAAAAACACAAAAAAGTTCTCTCTCCTCTGAAAACCATACTCCAACGTCTGTTTCTTGTTGTTTTTCCTTTTATGCTTCGATGTTGGCCCCTCTTCACTCCCATGAGGCTTCACGACTTGTAGATACCTATAATACACAGAACCCAAAAATCAAATATCATTTCCGACGAAGCACAATGTTGCTAAAGCGTAAAAAGCTTACCTTTCGTGTAAGTGCAGCTGTCGGTGGTTCTTTTCGTGGTGTGTATTGGTCGTTTCGACGCGGATCTCCTCAATTTTTTCTTGCAGAAGAACGTTCGAACTCTCTCCCTATCTTGTTTTCCTTTTAGTTTTTGTTGTAGGTTGCGTTCTAGGAAGGTTGAGGGTCAATTTTTCCTCGTGTTTGGCATGTCGTGGAGTCGGGGGAGGGCGTGGTCGAGGTGGGAAAGATAATTCCTGCGCTCGTTGGAATTCTCGCGAGTCTCCAGCGATTAGGCTGAATTTTTTTTAATTGTTTTTGTCATTCATTATATACACCAAAAATAAACTTTCGTCCTCAGAAGTCTCAAACTCTTGGATTAACTCAAGGTACTTTTCTCTTATCTTATTCTCTCGCATGGCTTCCTCTGTTTGGTGGTTCCGCCAAAATACTTTTACGAAGACAATATTCCTATGCATAAGACCTTCACTTTGCGGGCTAGATTTTAACCGTTTTTTTTCATAACTTAAGTTTTCGTCAATTTGAAGAGGTTTATAGACAATCACGTGCATAGGATCTGTCATGTATTTCCTTAGCTTGGATACATGGAATACATCATGTACGCTTGAGAGGGGGGTAGTAAGACCAACTTATACGCTACCATACCTATTCACTCTAGGATTTCAAAAGGTCCAATAAAACGAGGACTTAGATTACCGTTACGTCCAAACCTTAGAACACACTTCATAGGAGGCACTTTCAAGAATATCATGTACCCTACCTCAAATACTAAGTTCCTATGCGTTACATATGTATAGCTCTTTTGTCTACTTTACATGGTGCGTATCCTTGTTCTAATTTTCTGTATGGTCTCATTCGTAATACGAACTAACTAAGGTTCCACTAGTGCCCGTTCACCTACTTCACTCCAGCACAGCGGGGATCTACATGTTTTCAATATAACGCTTTGAACGGTGCCATCTTGATAATTTGTTGAAAACTACTGTTGTACGAGAATTCCATCATATGTAGCTTGGTAGTCCATAACACATGCTCATAACGTATCTTCTAACATTTGATTCAACCACTCCATTTGACCATCTATTTGAGGGTGAAAGGCAGCACTGAAGTCGATGAGAGTACTCAACACTTTCTTGAGTCCATGTCAAAATGTCGATGTAAAGCAAGGGCCTCGATCCAACACTATCGATACTAGAACTCCATACCACCTCACAATTTCTTTCACATATAGTTGAGCCCATTTTTCTACTATGTATGTAGTCTTGCTCGGTAGGAAGTGTGCCGACTTTGTCAATCTACCGACAATTACCTAGATTACTGTATAGCCCTTTAATGTCCTGAGTAAGCCCACCATGAAGTCTATAGCGATATTTTTTTCACATCCACTCTAGTATACTTAGAGGTCATAATAGTCTTGCCATTTTTTGACTGGGAGCTTTTACTTGTTGACACACTAGGCATTTACTCACAAATTTCGCTATATTCTTTTACTCATACTGTGCTACAAGAAGTGTTGTTTTAGGTCTTCGTACATCTCGTTACCGCTTGGATGCAGAGAGAATGGCAAGTTGTGTGCTTCAATCAATATTTCATTTCTTAATTCTTCCATAGCTAGAACATATAATCGTCTTTGACCTAGAAACCCACCATCTGATGACCTGGAAAAGCTATCCACTGGTCCCACTATTAGCTGACTCAGTATCTTATTTAGATTGGGGTTCCTCTTGTTCGGATTTGATAATCCTTTTTCTGAGTGTGGGCTACACTGTGAGTCGAGCCTTCTGTGCTATGACTCCCTAGTTACTCCAACTATGTTAGCTCGCCTGAAATCCATTTGTACTCGTGACTCTCTAGTGATGAGGGCCGGCGAGTGTGCGTTTTACGACTTAGGGCATCTACGACCACGTTTCTAGGGTCGTGCCGGATATCTATATCATAGTCTTTCATTAATTTCAAATACCTTCATTGCCTCATGTTCAATCCTTTTTAGGTAAATAAGTATTTTAGGCTTTTATGGTCAGCGTAGATTTGAGTTTCTTTTTTTTTTCCATATAGGTAGTGTCGCCAAATCTTTAATGTGAACACCACTGCGTTCAATTCTAGGTCATGCGTAGGATAGTTTTTTTTTTTTTTTTTCATATTCTTTGAATGTGACGTGACGCATAGGCAACAACCTTACTCTGTTGCATCAATATGCACCCTAATCCCTTCTTGGATGCATCGCTGTAGATTACATATTCCTCTGAGCTTTCCGGCACCGTGACCACTAGAGCTGACACTAGTTTTTGTTTTAGGTCTTGGAAGCTAGCCTCACATGCGTCATTCCATACAAAAGGTACGCCCTTCCTCGTCAGCTATGCAAGAAGTGAGGCTATTCTAGTGAAGTTTTGTACAAACCTTCGATAGTAGCCTACTAGCCCCAGGAAACATCATACCTCTATAACTGTATTTAGAAGTTCCCACTTAATGGTGTCTTCTATCTTAGTGGGGTCCATTGAAATCTCGTCTTTGGACACCACCTGTCTTTATATGAGACTTGTTGTAGCAAAAATTCACATTTGGAGTGTTAGGTTATGGAGTCTGCTCTCTTATTTATAGCTTGGTCAACGGTTATACCCTGGTAAAGCTATATCCGGTAAAGCTATATATGGTAAATAGCTATATATAGTAGATGGTTAAATCTGGTAAAGCTATATATAATAAATAGCTATATATAGTAGATGGTTAAATCTGGTAAAGCTATATATAGTCAACTGAACTATATATATATCCTCGGTAGAGCTTTGAAAATATCCTTTCTGTATTCTCTGTATTCTCTCTTACTATACATACTTGAATTCATCAATATAAATCCTTTAGCCAGAGTTCTCCTTGCATTTTCTCTATCCTGTTCTTTGTGTTCATCTAGATCGAGTATGTGCATTGTTGTGTGATCCGATTTCGATTTTTGGAAGATGAAGATTGAAGATTATCTGTACCAGAAAGATCTTCACGAACCCCTGTTGGGGGTGAAGCCGGATACCATGACCACGGAACAATGGAAGCTCAAGGATCGACAAGCCTCAAGGCTGATCCGGTTGACGCTATCCAGAAATGTGGCGTTCAACATTATCAAGGAGAAGACAACTTCAGATCTATTGAAGGCGCTGTCAAATATGTATGAAAAATAGTCGGCTATAAACAAAGTGTATTTGATGCAGAGACTGTTCAACCTACAGATGTCTAAAGGTGGATCTGTAGCTGATCATATAAATGAATTCAATATGGTCGTAAGTCAACTGAGTTCGGTGGAAATTAATTTTCGAAGATGAAATTAAAGCGTTGATTTTGATGTCATCTTTACCCGAGTCATGAGATACTATTGTTGCCGCAATCAGTAGTTCCCGAGGATCTGATAAACTGAAGTTTGATGAAATTCGAGATGTAGTTCTTAGCGAAAGTATTCGCAAACGAGAAACTGAAGATTCATCAGGCAATGCTCTCAGTGTTGATCGAAGAAGCAAATCAAAGAGCTCAAACAAACATGAGCGATCAAAATCAAAGAATCGGAGAAAATCTCCAAACAAACCCAACGTAACGTGTTGGAGCTGTGGGGGAAAAGGACACTTTCAAATAGATTGTACAAAACTGAAGAAGAAGCAGAATCATAAATCTGAAGATGATGATGATTCTATATATACAACAGAAGATACTGCGGACGTTTTAATCCTTAGTGTGGACAGGCCAGCTGATTTCTGAATTTGGATTCAGGTGCATCGTTCCATTCATCTCCAAATAAGAAATTGTTTCGAAATTTCAAATCGGAAAATTTCGGGAAGGTGTATCTTGCCGACAACAAAACCTTAAAGATTGAAGGGAAGGGATATGTCTCCATACAAACTCCAACAGGAAATCAGTGGACATTACAAGATGTCAGATACATTCCTAGTCTCAAGAAGAACCTGATCTCTATTGGTTAGTTGGATAGCACAGGCTATGCAGCAGAGTTTGGAAAGAGTTCGTGGAAGATTGTGAAGGGCGTCATGGTTGTTGCACGTGGCATAAAATCCGGAACCTTATACACTACTGCAGAGTGTATAAACATGATTGTTGCTGCTGAGAGTGCTTCCAATTCAAGTCTATGGCACAATAGACTTGGACATATGAGCGTCAAAAGAATGAAGATGCTAACTGCGAAAGGAGCTTTAGAAGGCTTAAAATTTGTTGATATGGGTCTTTGTGAGAGCTGTGTTATGGGCAAACAGAAACGAATTAGGTTCACAAAGACTGCTAGAGTACCGAAGAAAGTGCGGTTGGAAATGGTTCATACAGACGTCTGAGAACCATCTCTAGTTTCATCACTTAGTGGATCAAGGTACTACGTCACCTTCATCGATGACTTCAGCAGGAAGGCATGAGTTTACTTTCTGAAATAAAAGTCAGATATGTTTACCATCTTTAAGAAGTGGAAAGCTGAAGTTGAAAATCAGACCGGCTTGAAAATCAAATGCCTGGGGTCTGACAATTGAGAAGAGTACAACAAATCAGAGTTTATAACATTTTGTGCAGCTGAGAGAATTAGATTAATAAGAACAATTCCCGGTAAGGCAAGACAAAATGGTATTGCAGAAAGAATGAACAAAACATTGAATGAGCGAGCAAGAAGCATGAGGATTCATTTTGGACTACCAAAGACATTCTATGTTGATGTTGTGAACACAGCAGCATATTTGGTTAATAGAGGGCCGTCAGTACCCTTGAAGTTCAAATTTCCCGAAGAAGTATGAACAGGAAAAGAACTCAAGTACTCTCACTTGAGAACTTTTGGTTGTACTGCGCATGTTCATGTTGATCCAGAGAAGAGAGATAAACTTGATGCTAAGGCTGTGAAATGCTACTTCATAGGCTATGGCTCTGACATGTTCGAGTACAGGTTTTGGGATGAGAAAAATATGAAAATCCTAAGACACTGCGATGTGACATTTGATGAAAATGTCATGTACACGGACAGAGAGAAGATAAACTCTGAGACTACGAAGCAAGTGGGAGTTGAACTTGAGTGGTAGAAAAATTCATGCAGTGATGTTACAACAGAAGCTCAAGAAACTCCTGATCCTATTGCTGAAGAACCAGACGTGGAGCAAGTTACACCTAAGCAGGTGTTGAGGAGATCATCTAGAACTATCAGAGCACCAGATAGATATTCAGCCTCATTACATTACTTGTTGCTGACTGACGAAGGAGAACCAGAATTCTTTGATGAGGCCCTACAAGTGGAAGATTCAACCAAGTGGGAGCAAGCCATGGATGATAAGATGAGCTCACTTGAAAAGAATAATACGTGGGTGCTGATTGAGTTGCCTACAGGAAAGAGAGCTCTGTTGAACAAATGGATGTTCAGAATCAAGGTTGAATCAGATGGCAGAATGAAGTTTAAGGCTTAGTTAGTAGTTAAAGGATATTCACAAAGAAAAGACATTGATTATGCTGAGATCTTTTCTCCAGTTGTGAAATTAACTACTATCTGAATTCTGTTGAGTATTGTTACATCGGAGAATTTGCACCTTGAGCAAATGGATGTAAAAATGGCGTTTTTACATGGGGATCTAGATGAGGAGATATATATGCAACAACCAGAAGGGTTTGCAGCTCCAGGCAAGGAGCACATGGTGTGTAAGCTCAATAAGAGCTTGTATGGATTGAAACAAGCACCGAGACAATGGTACAAGAAGTTTGACTCCTTCATGTGCAAGAGTGGTTTCCACAAGAGTGAAAAGATCAGTGTTTCTACCTCAAGAAATACACTGATTCTTATGTGTTTCTACACCTGTATGTGGATGATATACTAATTGCTGGATCAAGTATGAGGGAGATAAACCACCTGAAGGCAAGCTTGTCTTCAGTATGTGAGATGAAATATTTGGGTGCAGCGAAGCAGATTCTTGGGATGAGGATTTCTCGAGATTTATCTGCTGGCACATTAAATCTATCCCAAGAGCAGTACATTGAGAAGGCATTGTCCAAATTCAAGATGAATGACGCTAAACCCAAGACTACCCCCTTGGCAAATCATATTAAATTGTCAAAGGGGCAATCTCCCAAGACAGTTGAGGACCGTGAGCACATGGCATCAGTTTCGTACGCTTCTGCAGTTGGGAGTTTGATGTATGCTATGGTCTGCACTAGACCTGACATAACACATGCAGTGGGAGTTGTTAGCAAGTTCATGGCAAATCCAGGGAAAGAACATTGAGAAGATGTGAAGTGGCTTCTGAGATATCTGAAAGGTACATCCAGTACTTCACTTTGTTATGGAAATGACAAAGTAGTTCTGCAAGGTTTTGTGGATGCTGATCTGAGTGGAGATGTAGACTAGAGCAAGAGCACATCTGGATATATCTACACTATAGATGGAACAGCAGTGAGTTGGATGTCCAAGCTTCAGAAATGCGTTGCTCTTTCATCTACTAAAACTGAGTACATGGCAATAGCTGAAACTGGAAAGAAGATGATATGGATGATAGACTATCTAGAAGAATTAGGCAGGAAGTAGTGCAAGAAGATCCTTTATACAGATAGTCAGAGTGCCATACAGCTGGTGAAAAACCTAGTCTATCATTCAAGAACAAAGCACATTAGAAGGCGATACCATTTCACTCGCAGGTTAGTAGAAGAAGGCGATATGTGTTTGGAGAAGATAGAGACTGCAAAGAACCCAGCAGACATGTTGAAAAAATGTGTTAATGTTGGAAAATTAAGGATATGCAAAGCCTTAATGGGTATGGTTAGTGATCGTTTGAGAACGAAATTCTTTGTTGACTAGATCAGTCTCCAAGTGGGAGAATTGTTAGGTTATGGACTATGATCTCTTATTTATAGCTTGGTCAACGGTTATATTCGGTAAAGCTATATTTAGTAAAGCTATATCCGGTAAAGCTATATATGGTAAATAGCTATATATAGTAGATGGATAAATCTGGTAAAGCTATATATAGTAAATAGCTATATATAGTAGATGGTTAAATCTGGTAAAGCTATTATAGTAAACTGAACTATATATATATCCCGTCCGGTAGAGCTTTGAAAATGTACTTTCTGTATTCTCTTTTATTGTACATACTTGAAGTCATCAATATAAATCCTTTAGTCAAGTTCTCCTTGCATTTTCTCTATCCTGTTCTTTGTGTTCATCTAGATCGAGTGTGTGCGTTGTTGTGCGATTCTAACATGGAGAACTTGGCATACAACTTGTTTCCCCTCAAGATAGTTGAGACTTTTTTGAGGTGTTTCTGGTGTTCTTGATCTGTCCTCGAGTATACCAAGATGTCATCAATAAACATGATGATAAACGTGTTCAGACACTCCTTGAATACCCACTTCATTAACTCCATGAACACAGCTTGGGCATTGGTGAGGCCAAATGACATCTCTAAGAACTTGTAGTGGTCATATCTATTTCGAAAAGTTGTCTTCTGTACATCCCCTTCCTTGGTCTTAATCTGGTGATAGCCTAATCGAAGGTCTATCTTGGAAAATAGTGTCGCCTCCCAGAGCTGGTCAAATAAATCCTCGATGCAAGGTTGTGGGTACTTGTTCTTTACTATTCTCTCGTTAAACTCCCTATAGTCAATACATAGGCGCATCAAACCATATTTCTTTTTCACAAAAAATACTAATGCACCCCAAGGAGATACGCTAGGTTGGACGAAACCCATATCTAGTAGATCTTGTAGTTGTACTTTGAGTTCCTTTAATTTGCTGGGCTATGGGGTACGATGCTTTAGAGATGGGTCCAGTTCCTAGTTCGAGTTCAATACCGAAGTCTACGGCTCGTAAAGGAGGAACACCTAGTAAATCCTCTAGAAAGACATCTAGAAATTCGTTTACTATTGGTATTGTATCTATCATCTTTTCTTTTCATTTTACGTCTACTGCACATGCTAGAGATCCCACTTCTTATTGTACTAGGCATTTAGCTTTAATCATTGGCACTATCTTTGGGGTAACTCCCATACAAGTTCCTTTAAACTTAAAGTTAGGTCTGGTTGGTGGCAAGAATACCATTTCCTTCTTGTGGTAATCTATAATGGTATAGTTTTTGGCTAACCAATCCATTAAGCGTGACGAAGGCCTACTTGAACATTCTTTAGACTTTCTCTTTCGAGAAGAATTTCCTTTTTTCCTACATGTTTAGACTGTATATCCATCATGATGGTGTCGTCCATGGAGGGCACCTGAATAACTGTTAGGAGTTATCTTCCCTACCGTGCTATGTATCTCATAACGTAGACATATAATAACTTTCTAAATCTTCTTTTCTTTAGTGTCTAAATTATGAGATTTCCTCTACCGTGCTTTGTACATTTTGAAGTCTTGTATTTTTTCTTATAATTTCTCCCGCTTGTAAAATTTTGTACAAATGTCGTCTTGTAATTGGATTTAATCTTGTATTTAATCTTGGCATTATTGACTGCTTTTTTATTTAAACTGTCATATTTTTATTCAACGTGTCCCATGACATCCCACCACGTGGTGCTTTTTAGAAGCCCATATTTTTCCTCATCTAGGTGTAATGTCCTGCACAATATTTTTCTTAGCAAGATGTCATGTTTGGCCTCATGTTTCCCTCACCTGGATGAGATGTCCTGCACCGTTCTAGGGGTATCCTATTCACAATTTACAGGATGTCATGTTCATGCTTTGTACTGATCATATGACCTTCTTGGTTTTCCATGAGTAATCTAGGGCAACGTTTGGGACAACCACAAAGAGAGAGTAATTACCCTAGTCCTTTATCTAGAACCTCCTAGACCTCACACGGTATAACATGTTGATGATTTAGATTACATCGCTCAGAACGTAAGAAACCTTGGATGTATGTTTTCAGACTACGCTACTCAAAACATAAGAAGCCTTGAGCGTAGGTATTCAGACTATGCTGCTTGAAACACATGAAGCCTTAGACATAATTTTTCAGACCGTATCACAAGGCAAGCCCTAGACGAGAGTTTGAACCACTATAATGCATAAAACCTTAGACATAGATTGTAGAGTAGGTCGAAGTTCATCAAAGTTTTATATTATTTTGGTTCATGTGCTTTCTAATATTTTAAATAGTCGTTGAAAATTTTCGATTTTTTTAGTTCTAACTACATGGATTAGTGCTCAAATTGTCAATTTTTGTTGCAGTGTTATTTATTTAAGGAAAAGATTTGAAAAGGTACAAGAAATATTTTAAAATGTGAAGGCAAACAAAACAAGAAATAAAATTCAACGATTATAATAAGATTAAGATCTTAGCAACGTAAATACTACTTAACTTGTTAAAATATATACTTTAAACGAGAAGTTGAATGTTCGAATTTTCTTCTCCACATATTTAATTGAAAGAAAAAAATTGTCATAACACATTAAACTGCTAGAAAACACTGTCGAACTTACTTAAATATGCAACTACCCTATGCACACGCCGCAATCTCTGAATACGATGCCACCGTCAACCGTATATGGGTGTCTTGCCTTTACCTGAAAAATAATATGACACGCGGCCGAAGAAATACTCAGTTAGTGACCCCACTATAGAAGTCATGTTAATGCAATTACGTGCAATCATGATTTAGGGACCTATCTCTAGCTCATCTAGGGATGGCCCTCAGTTTCGAACAAATTGGATGTGTACTAATTCCCTACACACGACCCACTCGTGCGAGTATGAATCTCCAAGATGCTTGCACACCCTCTAGACTTTCTGATCAAGCTAATTTGTACCGATGTCGAACCCCATAATATCGTGCTACCCATGAACACCCTACTCATGAATATTTAACACATTAAACTAGATTAATATAAAGTATGAAAACTTAATTTTATCAAAATAATAAACCATTGGAAACCATTTAGAATATGCAACAATCACTGTAATAATTTAATTGTTAGAAAAAAAAAACAATATAATTTAGAATATGCAAACTCAACCCACCTTCCTCTTTGGAAATTTGAATAAACGTGAATGTTATTAATAAATGGCTAATTGGAAATAGTGTAGCCGAGATGTCTGGTTGTCCTTATGTTGACTATGTTGCCTCTCCGACGTGATACGCACAACAGTGTCTCACTGTCCTTTTGACTTTTCTTTGGTTCAATATGTTTAGCTTCCCACGTGAAATAATTTTGCCTATTTCTTTCTTCCACATCCATTGCCCTCTCTTACTCCATCTTCTTCTTGCATCTTTCTCCATCAATTTTCCAAACAAGGTACTTCCTTATTTCTCTCCTTTTTTCTTACCTTAAAATTCATGTTGGATAAGTTCCGTTTCAAAGCTCGACATTCCTATTAGAGAAGATTTGAAAATGTAGGTGTTTTAGTTCAAGTGAAGAAGAGTTAGATTGGAGTGTATCAAGAACACAACATAGCTTGGCAGAAGGTAATATGAATGAACAATTTGGTGGTAACGTGTCATCGATCAAAACAATGCTAGAGCAACTCCCTGTTGTTAATGTAGGATGTAGCATCTATGGAGTTCCCAAACTGTTACGTCAGATGAATAATACAGCCTTTACCCTCCAAATCATTTCCATTGGCCCATTTCATCATCGTAGTCGAGAAGATTTGATATCCACAGAATAATATAAGCTTCAAGGTCCTGTTAACTTTCAACGTCGAATGACAAATAACATAAACTCATGGGAGTTTCTTGTGGAAATTGCTCAAAATTGAGTGAGTGAAACCCGAAATTATTATGGAGAACCTATAAACATGAACTACGAGGATTTTGTTAGAATGTTGTTGGTAGAGGGTTGTTTTATAGTGGAGTTGTTTATATTAAATTGTGAACAATACTATCCACGTTCATTCATTCAAATTGAGCAAAAGATAGATCTTCCATTCTTCCTAAGATTTCCTCATATAGGCACCGGTTAAGTTGAAAAATCAAATTCCTTTTTTTATTCTTGAAAGACTATTCGACTTTATAAAACAAAAGGATCCCTCCGTCCCCTTTATAAGACTTACAACGGTATTTTTTCATCATGGGATTGTGAATAATTACTATCTTTCTAATACCCCAAGCCTAAACCATTTGATCGATGTTTTAAGCTTCTTCTTCGTCCTCACGATACCTTCTAAGGACAATAGTAAAGAAGAAAAATCAATTATTCCTCCATAATTACTATCTTTCTAATACCCCAAGCCCAAACCATTTCATCGATGTTTTAAGCTTCTTCTTCGTCCTCACGATACCTTCTAAGGACAATAGTAAAGAAGAAAAATCAATTATTCCTCCATCGATAACTGAGCTCCACGAAGCCAGTGTCACCATCAAGAAAGCAGAAAATACCAAATGTGTGAAACATAAGGTTTGAAAATGGAGTTTTTGAAATCCCACCTATACTTATTGATGATTACTTTGAAACCATGATGCGAAACCTGATAGCGTTTAAGTATTTTTACGTTGGAAATGACAACAAATGTATCCAATATGTGTCGTTACTAGAACATTTGATATGTACAAAGAAAGATATGAGTTTACTCATGGAAGCCAAAATCATAGTCAACGAAATTGGAGGTAGTAATATAGAAGTTTCAGAACTATTTAACAATCTCTGTAAATTTGTTACCGTCCCAAATTGTTGCCACTTCAACTATATCAACAAACCTTTATGAGAACAGTGCAATAAACGATGGAACATGGCGATAGCTACATTCAAACATAACTGTTTGAATACGCCATAGGCTATTGTCTCCTTCCTTGGTGCAATCTTCCTCCTTGTTTTGACAATGCTTCAAACTATATTTTCTGGTATATCCGCATTTCCTAGCAAGTCAAACCTATCGAAATAATATACGTATGTTTCTTCAAATTTATTTCCTTACTCATTTATCAATCTTTTTAAATAAATATTGCGTTATATTTGTGTTTGTTATCATACTACTAAAATTTTTGTATAAAACTTTTCATATCATCTCTATTCATGGTTTGTAGAAAAGCATTAAAGATTGGCATGGGCCAATGAAAATCATAAGCTTAATACTATGTTATAATTTCATGTATATTACATATTTATATGTTACTTAACCATCCTATGTTACTTAAAATCAATGTTAAAAATGTCTCTATCGAGTATTAGTTTACAAAAATAGATATGAAACTATCCCTAACAAAAAAATGTTGAAGTCGATGAATAATTCTAAAAATAATATAAAACAATGAATTTAGAAAATATATCATTAAGTTAATATATAAATATTTTAAACTTTTTAAATATGTTAAAATACTTATTATTAACCTAGGAGAGAGGGAGAAAGAGGAAGATATATAAATAGTGAGTTGTTGCAATCCGTTGGGTGGTATTATTGAAGTCGGCTAGATAAATAAATCATGTGTAAAAAACTTTCGATGGGCTAAACATAGAGTGTCACGACCCGATTTTCGAGACTTCGAAAATAAAATCAAGACTAAAAAGACGAAAATAAAAACAAACAAAACAAAATCAAAATAAAGAGAAACAGCAAAAATGTAGAAAATATAGTAAGATGATTTTAAAAGTCATACAACGTCATTGTCAAAGTTATTTACAAACGGGAAAAGAGTACATGATACAAAAGACTACAAAATTAACCCAAAAGAATACAATTGATTGACTGATGCCCCAAGTCCCCACCTCGACCGATACCTGAGAAAGTAAAGGGGAAAACAGAGTGAGTATAAAAATATACTCAGTAAGCAACTTACTTGTAGGCTCTCATCGCTTCCTTCTCCTAGTAGGTTTGCACGACTTTCCTTTGGTTTAAACGATGACTTAAGTTATTCCTCATTGTTCGTCTACTCGTGTAGTCCCTAGTCCCTTGTCGAGACTAGTTTACGACGTCGTAACATCGACCTTGACCTATTTCTACACTCAGTAGAAGCTGTTCATGACAAACCACCTACCCACGTAGTCCGTGATCTCTTCCAAGACCGGTTTACGAAGTCGCAGCATCGGCCTTGACTTGTTTCTATGCTCAATAGGAGTTGTTAATGTTCAACCACCTACCCAAGTAGTCCCTAGTCCAACCAAGACTAGTTCGCGAAGTTGCAGCATCAGCTTTGACTCGTTTCTACGCACAATAGGGGCTTTTATTGTTGGCTTATTGGCCCTTGATCTCACATTAATTAATTTCAATGAATTAATTATTGATGTTTTGATGATAACAAACCTACTTTTAATTATTAACTATTTTCAGTTTTTTGAACTGTCCACAGTATAAGGTCGGGAATAACGATTACAACAACTTTTCAATTACTCAAATCAGAGCTAAAACGAAGAAATTAGAGTCGAGACAACATACCCGACGTGATGATGTGGCAACAAAATCAAAATGATGGACAAATCAAAATATATCAAAGTATGACATTTATAATATTGGAAGAGTAACACATGGTGGAGTTTTTCTTATTATTACATTTCTAAATAAAATTATTTTTACAAATATAAATTTGAATATAACCGTTACTCACATCGAATTTTATTATTACTATATTATATTATTATATTATTATATTTTAAAATTTTGGTAGTTACTCACATCATTTTTATTATTATTATATTATTATATTTATAATAAATTTTGAATTACATTTTACCGTTACTCACATAACTTTTTATTATTATTATATTATATTACTATTATATTAAAATTTTGAAATAAATGAATTTAGAAAATTTTCTTACTTAATTACTTTTAATCTCCACCTTCCATTATTCCTAACACAATCCAATGGTCAATATTCAATCCTACATTTTGCCACTTTTCTCCTCTATATAAACTCATCTTCCCCACATTTTTAAAAGACACAACTTACATACATTCTTCAATCCTCATTTGTTCAAAGTCTCCATTGTTTATTGCTCTCTCCAAGCTTACAAGTTTATTTCTTTTCATCTTATTCTTGAGAGGGATTATTATTATATTGTGAGGAAATAGTTGTCAGTATCCCAAATTGTAAATCTACTCTTTGAGAGAGTTGTGGTGTGTTATTATCAAACTCAAATACTTGTATCGGTTTGATCCTGCGTCGTTGAAAGGATTGAGTTTGCTCTTGAACTCGTAAAAAGAGCGGTGTACCGGTTTGGCTCTGATCCGTGGAAAGAGTCGGAAAAGTTCTTTATTCAAATTCCCAAGAGGCGCTTGGGGAGTGGAGTAGGTCGAGTTTGACCGAACCACTATAAAACTACGGTGTCATTTTCTCTAACTCTTTCCTATTTAATTTCAAGATTATTATTATGTTTATTGCATGTTCTACTTGATTATTGTTTTGACTTGAATTATTTTGTTTTAGTAATTATCATCTTCTACTTATTTGTAAAAAGTTTTATCATTAGAAAAATTAATCAAGTTTAAACACTTTTATCGTTAAAACCCTATTCACCCCCCCTCTAGGGTTGCCATACCGATCCAACAATTGGTATCAGAGCAGGTTGCTCCTATAGATTTTTTATCTAAACTTTATTGTTCGAGCTTATGGCAAACCTACGTGTTAAAAATGGTTTTAGTGAAGGACAATCAACTTCTAGGCCACCTTATTTTGATGGAACAAATTATACATGTTGGAAAGCTAGGATGAAAATTTATTTGCAATCCGTTGATTATCAATTGTGGTTAAATGTTAGTAATGGTCCTTACATTCCAATAAAAATTGTTAATAATATTGAGGTGCCTAAATTAGAAAATGAATTTGATGAGCATGATATGAAAAAATGTTCTTTGAATGCTAGTGCTATAAATTGTCTGTATTGTGCCTTAAGTAATGATGAATTTAATAGAGTATGTATGTGTTCTTCGGCATATGAAATTTGGAAAACTCTTGAAGTAACTCATGAGGGAACCAATCAAGTTAAAGAAACAAAAATTAGCATGTTAGTTCATAATTATGAACTATTTAAAATGGAGGAAAATGAATCTATTGGTGATATGTTTACTAGATTTACTAATATTTTAAATGCTTTGAAAAATCTTGGAAAAGTATATTCTACCTCCGAAAATGTAAGAAAAATTCTTAGGTCTCTGCCTAAAAATTGGGAGGCAAAAGTGACGGCGATTCAAGAAGCAAAGGATCTCACAAAGCTTCCTTTGGATGAACTCGTTGGTTCTCTCATGACACATGAGATTACCATGAACGGGCACATGGAAGAAGAATCCAAAAAGAAGAAAAGTATAGCCCTAAAATCCATCAAAGTTGACTCTGAAGATGAGGACGTCCTTGATGAAGATGATGTCGCCTACTTCACACGTAAGTATAAAAATTTTATTAAAAGGAAGAAACAATTAAAAAAACATTTCACAAATCAAAAAGAGTCAAAAGGTGAAAAGAGCAAAAACGATGAGGTAATATGTTATGAATGTAAAAAGCCGGGTCATATAAGAACGGATTGTCCTCTCCTCAAATCATCTAAGAAATCCAAGAAGAAAGCAATGAAGGCTACTTGGGATGATAGTGATGAAAGTGCAAGTGGAAGTGATGAAGAAGTTGCAAATTTTTGCTTCATGGCTCATAGTGACAAAGAGGATGAACAAGAAGATGAACAAGAAGATGAGGTAACTCTTGAATCTCTTTCTTATCATGAATTATTTAAACTTGTTGATGAGATGACAATTGATTTAGAAAAACTTAGTTCAAAGTATGTTGTGCTTAAAAAGAAATATAAGACTTCAATTATTGAAAATAAGTCTTTGCTAAATGAAATTTCTTGCTTGAAGGAGAAGGATCATAATATTGTTAAAATTGATGTACCTTGTGAAAAGCATGTATTTGATTGTGATGAGAAAAATGCATTAATTGATAAAGTCAAGACTCTTGAGCATGATTGTGGTGAAAAAGATAAATTAATTAAATTGCTCAAAGAGAATGAATCAAATAATTTGCAAGAACTTGGTAGGGCTAAGGAATCTATTAAAATGTTAACAATAGGTGCTCAAAAATTAGATAAAATACTTGAAGGAGGTAAGTCATATGGTGATAAAAGAGGATTAGGCTATATTGATGAATGTTCTACACCTTCAAGTTCTAAAACAATCTTTGTTAAAGCATCCCCTATCTTGCCTAAATCTAACACATGTAAATTTGTATCTAAGTATGATAAATCTAGATTTGTGCCTATATGTCATTATTGTGGTGTTGAAGGTCATATTAGACCTAAGTGCTTTAAATTGAAAAATTCTCAAAATATTCATTTAGGAAGAAAAGTTTCTCAAAATACAAAGTTTAACAATGTTTTAGAAAATAATTTTTCGAATAAAAATAGAATACACAAATTTAGTCCAAGAAATAAATTCTTGCATAATGTCGTTTGTTTCTCGTGTGGTAAGTTTGGACATAAAGATTATTCTTGTTACTTATCTAAATACAATGTCTTTAATATGAATGCAAATATGAAATGGATTCCTAAATTTGTGAATACTAACTTTCTAGGACCCAAACAAGTATGGGTACCAAAAGGTCAATTTTGAATATCTTTGTTTTTAGGTTTGTTTGAAAGCCTCCAAGAAAAATAAGTGGTACTTGGATAGTGGTTGCTCAAGACACATGACGGGTAATCCATCCAAGTTTGTCAATCTTTCCAAGAAGGATGGTGGCTTAGTAACCTTTGGTGATAACAAGAAGGGTAAAATAATTGGTAAGGGTACTATAGGTAATGACTCTTGTACTCTCATTAAAAATGTATTGTTAGTTGATGGTTTAAAGCATGACTTACTTAGCATTAGTCAATTATGTGATAAAGGTTTTAGAGTTGTATTTGATAAGAATAATTGCATAATTGAAAATGCTAGTGATAGAAAAGTTTTGTTTGTAGGAAATAGAGACGATAATGTGTATACTATTGATTTGAATGATTGTCCTACAAATGATAAATGTCTTTCGGTTTTGATTGATAACTCTTGGCTATGGCATAGAAGACTAGGACATGCTAGTATGTACTTGATTTCAAATATTTCAAAAAATTCATTAGTGAGAGGTCTCCCTCAACTTAAATTTGAAAAAGATAAAATTTGTGACGCTTGTCAAATGGGTAAGCAAACTAAGTCTTCTTTCAAATCTAAAAATATGATTTCTACTACTAGACCTCTTCAACTACTCCATATAGACTTATTTGGCCCTTCTAAAATAGCTAGTTATGGAGGAAATTATTATGCTTTTGTGATAGTGGATGATTTTTCAAGATTTACTTGGGTTTTGATGATAAAACATAAGAATGATGTTTTGAAAAGATTTGCTAGTTTTGTAAAAAGAGTTCAAAATGAAAAAGGGTTTTTAATTACTAAAATTAGGAGTGACCATGGGGGAGAATTTAACAGTGTTGCCTTTGAAAAATTTTGTGAAGATAATGGTTTTTCTCATGACTTCTCCTCTCCAAGGACTCCTCAACAAAACGGTGTGGTTGAAAGGAAAAATCGTACTTTACAAGAATTTGCTAGATCAATGTTAAATGAGTATGATTTACCTAAATATTTTTGGGCGGAAGCCGTTAATACCGCTTGTTATATTTTAAATAGAGTTTTAATTAGACCTTCATTAAATAAAACTCCTTATGAACTCTGGCATAACAAAATTCCAAATGTTGGGTATTTCAAAGTTTTTGGTTGTAAATGTTTTATTTTGAACAACAAAGAAAAGCTTGGAAAGTTTGATTCAAAAACGGATATTGGTATTTTTCTTGGCTATTCATCTACTAGTAAAGCTTATAGAATTTTCAATAAGAGAACTTTAGTTATTGAAGAATCTATGCATGTGGTATTTGATGAATCTTGCAATAATATTTCTAATGAGTCTATTTGTAGTGATGATTTAGAAAGAAATTTTGGAGATTTACTCGTTAGTGACAACGGCAAAGAAATTGTTACGAGTAAAGAAGAGATGAGCTTAAAGGAAGAAGGTTCTTCATCAATGCCAAAAGAATGGAGGTATGCCTTGTCTCATCCCAAGGACTTGATTCTTGG
Organism: Cucurbita maxima; assembly: GCF_002738345.1. Classification (NCBI taxonomy): domain Eukaryota; kingdom Viridiplantae; phylum Streptophyta; class Magnoliopsida; order Cucurbitales; family Cucurbitaceae; genus Cucurbita; species Cucurbita maxima. The sequence goes on along the minus strand of NW_019272089.1, from coordinate 265,541 downwards.
TGATCTCGAACAAGGTGTGAAAACTCGCTCTTCTATTAATTTATTTAATAATCTTGCTTTTGTTTCTCAAATTGAACCAAAAAGTCTTAAGGATGCCGAAAATGATGAGTTTTGGATTTTAGCCATGCAAGAAGAGCTAAATCAATTTGAAAGGAACAAAGTTTGGGAATTAGTCCATAGGCCATCTAATACTTCTATTATTGGAACCAAATGGGTTTTTAGAAATAAAATGGATGAAAATGGGAATATCATTAGAAATAAAGCTAGGCTTGTAGCTCAAGGTTATTGTCAAGAGGAAGGCATAGATTATGAAGAAACTTTTGCACCCGTTGCTAGATTAGAAGCTATTAGAATGTTACTTGCTTTTGCTTCTTACAAAAATTTTGTATTATATCAAATGGATGTGAAAAGTGCATTTTTGAATGGTTATATTATGGAGGAAGTTTATGTAGAACAACCTCCCGGATTTGAAAATGTAGAATTTCCTCATCATGTCTATAAGTTGAAAAAGGCTCTTTATGGCTTAAAACAAGCTCCAAGAGCTTGGTATGATAGACTTAGTAATTTTCTTATTGGGAATGATTTTAAAATGGGCAAACTCGACACTACACTCTTTATTAAGATTAAAGAAAACGATATGCTATTAGTGCAAATATATGTGGATGATATCATATTTGGTTCTACTAATCCTTCTTTATGTGAAGAATTTTCTAAATGTATGCATAGTGAGTTTGAGATGAGTATGATGGGAGAACTCAGTTTCTTTCTTGGACTTCAAATCAAACAACTCAAGAATGGTATCTTCATCAATCAAGAGAAATACACTAAAGATTTGCTCAAAAGATTCAAGTTCAATGGAGGTAAGATTGCAAGAACTCCCATGAGCACATCCACTAAGCTTGACAAGGATGAAAAAGGTAAAAGTGTGGATATTAAAGCTTATCGAGGTATGATTGGATCTTTACTTTACTTGACCGCTAGTAGACCCGATATTATGTTTAGTGTATGTCTTTGTGCTAGATTTCAATCTTGTCCTAAGGAATCTCATTTACATGCCGTTAAGAGAATATTTAAATATTTGCTTGGAACTATTGATCTAGGATTGTGGTATCCTAGAAATGTTGAATTTAAATTGGTAGGATATTCTGATGCAGATTTTGCCGGAAGCTTACTTGATCGTAAAAGTACTAGTGGAACTTGTCAATTTCTTGGTAGTTCCTTAGTTTCTTGGTTTAGTAAAAAGCAAAATTCGGTTGCCTTATCTACTACCGAAGCGGAATATATTGCGGTTGCTAGTTGCTGTGCTCAAATTCTTTGGATGAAACAAACTCTTTGTGATTTTGGATTAAAGTTTCATAGTGTGCCTATATTTTGTGATAATACAAGTGCTATTAATTTAACTAAAAATCCTATTCATCATTCTAGAACTAAACATATTGACATTAGACATCATTTTATTAGAGAGCATGTGCAAAATGGACATATTATTCTTGATTTTGTAAACTCTAATAATCAACTGGCCGATATTTTCACCAAGCCATTGAATGAAGAAATTTTTTGCAAAAATAGGCTTGAGCTTGGTATTATTCGTTGTGATATATCTTGAATTTTATAATTTTTGAATGCATGTTTTTAGGGGGAGCCATTATGTCATTATTAAATGCATTCTCTTTCAATTGTTCATTTTGATGATTACAAAGGGGGAGAAAATTAAGAAAAATATGTTCTAAATTTGTTATTTTATAATTTATGAATCATTTACTTGGTGTTTCATAATTTCTTGAGGCATTAATATAAGGGAGAATATGCTCTTGAGTGAAATTTATGATAATATATTAGTATGTAGTGATATTATTACATGGATGTTGTATTATTGGTTTTTATGAATTTTTCTTTAAATGATTTGTCATCATCAAAAAGGGGGAGATTGTTGGCTTATTGGCCCTTGATCTCACATTAATTAATTTCAATGAATTAATTATTGATGTTTTGATGATAACAAACCTACTTTTAATTATTAACTATTTTCAGTTTTTTGAACTGTCCACAGTATAAGGTCGGGAATAACGATTACAACAACTTTTCAATTACTCAAATCAGAGCTAAAACGAAGAAATTAGAGTCGAGACAACATACCCGACGTGATGATGTGGCAACAAAATCAAAATGATGGACAAATCAAAATATATCAAAGTATGACATTTATAATATTGGAAGAGTAACACATGGTGGAGTTTTTCTTATTATTACATTTCTAAATAAAATTATTTTTACAAATATAAATTTGAATATAACCGTTACTCACATCGAATTTTATTATTACTATATTATATTATTATATTATTATATTTTAAAATTTTGGTAGTTACTCACATCATTTTTATTATTATTATATTATTATATTTATAATAAATTTTGAATTACATTTTACCGTTACTCACATAACTTTTTATTATTATTATATTATATTACTATTATATTAAAATTTTGAAATAAATGAATTTAGAAAATTTTCTTACTTAATTACTTTTAATCTCCACCTTCCATTATTCCTAACACAATCCAATGGTCAATATTCAATCCTACATTTTGCCACTTTTCTCCTCTATATAAACTCATCTTCCCCACATTTTTAAAAGACACAACTTACATACATTCTTCAATCCTCATTTGTTCAAAGTCTCCATTGTTTATTGCTCTCTCCAAGCTTACAAGTTTATTTCTTTTCATCTTATTCTTGAGAGGGATTATTATTATATTGTGAGGAAATAGTTGTCAGTATCCCAAATTGTAAATCTACTCTTTGAGAGAGTTGTGGTGTGTTATTATCAAACTCAAATACTTGTATCGGTTTGATCCTGCGTCGTTGAAAGGATTGAGTTTGCTCTTGAACTCGTAAAAAGAGCGGTGTACCGGTTTGGCTCTGATCCGTGGAAAGAGTCGGAAAAGTTCTTTATTCAAATTCCCAAGAGGCGCTTGGGGAGTGGAGTAGGTCGAGTTTGACCGAACCACTATAAAACTACGGTGTCATTTTCTCTAACTCTTTCCTATTTAATTTCAAGATTATTATTATGTTTATTGCATGTTCTACTTGATTATTGTTTTGACTTGAATTATTTTGTTTTAGTAATTATCATCTTCTACTTATTTGTAAAAAGTTTTATCATTAGAAAAATTAATCAAGTTTAAACACTTTTATCGTTAAAACCCTATTCACCCCCCCTCTAGGGTTGCCATACCGATCCAACATTTATCTTGTCACCTACCCATGTAGTCCCTAGTCCAACAATGACTGGTTTACAGATTCCCCTGTTTCTACAATCAATAGGGCTCTCCACCTGCCCACGTAGTCCCTAGTTCAATCACTGGTTTACAAGTTCAACTGATCTACACTCAATCGGGTTTTCCACCTACCCGCGTAGTCCCTAGTCCAATCAGGACTGGTTTACAGGTTACCTGTTTCTATTCTCAATAGGGGGTTCATGTCTTGAGCTAACTACCCATGTAGTCCCTAGTTCTTCTAAAAATCTAGTTTAACGGGATTATAGCATCGACCCTGTCCCGACTCTACATTCAATAGTAGCTCAACTAGTTTCCTGATCATGTAAGCTACTTAAATCTTGTCAATACACCGTGGAGAAATATTAGGTTCTTAGGAGCGTTCATACAGTTTAAAATCCATTTTTCTCAATTCAAGGTCATTCTATGTTAACCTCTCAGCTTAACCAAAACCAATCCTGCACATAAGTCAATCCTCTAGTTCTACATGTAAACCACACTAACTATAGCGCCCTAATCTTAATTGTGATCTTGACGCATGCTCTACTAGGAAAAATATATTTATCAAGCATCTTTAGCACATAAATGATGTACATCCATCACATAAGTTATTTAAGAAGGTATTCCTACCCAACTTTATTGCAGGAAAATCATGTCATAAATCCTAGACACAATCAACATTCAAACAAGCTCAACAGGGAGAAAACATCCATCAATCATCTGGAGCACAGATCAGAATATCCCATCCTCTATCATACCACAGCGGAAGACATTAAACTTGTTTCTCAATTCTCTTGTTCTAAGGGCAATTTCATAATTTCATCATGCACATGTCATAATCACCAAAATTGTTCATTCTTGTTTCTAATTACACGTATTCTAACCACCTAAGGTCCATCATGCTCACATACTAGCTTGTCCTAGAGATCCCTACCAATATTACTTACCTGAAATCCAGGGGATTACTTACCAGAAGGAAGCGAACCCTTTGAAGCTTACTTTTTCGCTAATTGGGAACTCTAAATCTCTTGAAAGTTCGCTGGTAGGTCATGAATCAAGTTAAATTTAGGCCAGTATCAAAACTGGGATGAAAAACCGTCAAACAGGAGTCAAATCGAGCACAAAGTAAGTCTTATGCGCCAAATCACGAGCGCATATGGACGCGCTGAGGGGATGAAGACGCATGCTGAGGTTTCACCCCGTGGTGTGGACTGAATGGTTCACCGAGGCTGAGGGTGTGAGTTCAAAACTGGAAGTGCATGTTGGGAAACAGTTTTTCTCGCGTTGATGAGTGGGGCTGAGTCAGGTCGTATTTCTTTGCTAGATCGAGCATGGGTTATCGAGATTTCCTCTATTTTTTTCTTGGCCTATGCGCGCTTGACACGCGTCCTCCTTTGTCGGCGACGCACGACCCTCTCGTTGATCGACACGAGTCCCTTTGTCGTTCGTCTCTACCTCTGAGCGCTGCGATTTCCAGAAAAACTAATTATTTTCTATTTTCTTTGTATTTTTTATTCCTTTCTACCTAACTCAGATTAACATGGTTCCTTCACGAAATTGGTAGAGTTTATATCCATTTATGCTTAGGTATTTTTCTTGTAATTTATTTCCAAACATCGGCTAATATATTGGAGTCCAAAGTTAGCAAAAAAATTAACAACTCCCAAATCCGAACTAACGTTGGAACTCCTATCTCGGATCTGAATCGACTACAACTTCTTTCACACATATGAGTGCAATTTTTCATAGATTAATATACTCAAATTTCAAATATTATCTCCCAATACTTCTTACAAAATCGGAAGGAAATTCGAGAGTAAAAGTTCAACCACTTAGTTTCAAATTTTCTTCGTTCCCGGATGGTTTTGGATGATCCAAAGATCCAAAACGCTTCTCCTCTAGGTTCTGTAAAGGTTTTATGAAGGAGACTCGGCCGGAATCAGAGTCCTCGTCACCGAATTGGAGTTGAGGCTGTTTTTCTCTCTCTATAACCTTCCTTTCTCTCTATTCTCTTTTTCCTTTTCTTTTCTTTTCTTTTCTTTTCTTTCCTTCTTTCCTTTTCTGATCAACTTTTCTTTAATCTCTCTAATTTCAGTTTTCAGGTACCTAATTAAGGAGGCAGAATGACCATAATGCCACTCCAGTCATTTGACTTTGACCACTTTCTCAATTTTCCAACATTTTTCTTTTGTATTTTTCTTGAGTTTGTGGACTTTTCCAAGTATTTTTCTCTTCTATTCTTTCATGATATTTTGAAATTCCATTCTTAAGGACTCCATAAAATCTCGGAAGTTTAGGTGCAGTATTAAATATAAGTATTTAATATCTCGTTAGGACTCAGATGTTATATAGAATTTGGTTAAAAGCTAACTCCACCTAACAAAATTCATACCTGGAAGATGTTTTCAATATCTTATCAATGAATGGTAAAAGAAGAAGAAAAAAAAAAAAAAATCGTTTTCCTAATTTGTAGGTACTTTCTAATAAGGAAATTTAATTCCTTACACGAAGGAAATTAGAGATGTTCGAAAAATGAACTAGTAAGGAAATTTTAGAAAAAGTTCCGATTTTTCAGGAAAAAGTAATAAAATAATCAAAAGTTTGAATATTTACACAAATGCCATTGACCACATGGATAGTCTATACAAAATTGAATGATATGATTCATGACCAAGAAATTTCCATACTTCAAGGTTCATACTTCGAGGTCCAATTACAAGAATAAGCCAAGAACCTACAATAAACCTTGTACACTTATATCAAGTTATGGTGATCTCCTCAAAGAAAATTGTAGAAGACATTGGATACCTCTCATATATGTTGTGCAAAGTTGAACTTTAAGAAAAATAACATTAATTGCAGTTTAATTTGCATTTAATGAACTCGATTGAATTTATGGAACTGGTCCAAGAATGTTTAATAAGCATTTTTCATTTATTGCATTATTTAATTATAATTTAAATATTTATTTGTATATTTAAGCTTATTTAATATAGAAGTTAAGGTTATATTATAACACTTACCATATGCCTCATTAACTAGCTAGCCATTTTAATATGGAAGTTATGATGGATATTTCTCATTAACTAGCCAATTTAATAGGGAGATTATGTGTCACATAGGTTAAGATTGTAAAGGCTATATAAAGTTTCTTCTCTTTTCTTTACTTAGAAATATCACATTTTAGAATTAAAAAGAATATAATTTCTATTCAGCTTTGTTGAGAGCTAACCTTTTACTCTGCTAATTCTTGTATTTAGAACTTGCATGTTAGAATCATTCAAGTAGTATTGATCAAACCACTTGTGAGTTTAGAAACGAGTTTTCTTTACTCTTGATCTTGATTATCGAGGTAATCCATTCCAAACTTTCCCTTGGATTGATTCCATATCATTGGTATCAGAGTTTTAGGCTCAAGGTCGAATATATATTTTCTTGAGTTTATCTCTTTTAATTCTCTTATAATTTTTTTCTTTTCCGAGTTTGTGTAGAATGTTCATATTCTATGTCAAAAATATATATATATATAAAAAAAAAAAAAAACCTTATGTTGGTTCTTCAATCATGTTGACTTATTCTATAAATTGTTAGATGTGGATTTTATCATTCTTGTTTAAGATCTTCTAAATAAATTTTGTTGTTGGTAAACTGACTAGTTTTTGTCAACCACTTAAAAAAAAAAAAGAAAAAAAGAAAGAAAGAATTGCTTATGTAGGTTAAATGTCTTTGATTATTATATGTAACTCTCACGTGTTACTATGGCTAAATTAGTCCTTATTCATTTTCTTTCTTTAATTCGTTTATTTGTAGTTATTCAGATTGCTCCTTTAATACTCTTGTTTGTGGGTTAAGTGTGCTATCTTTTCACTTTGAATTGCACTTAGCTCTATAAAATAGCTTGCCTTACATCCCAATTTGTTTTGGTGTGATTTGTGTGTGCTCAATTGTGAGGGTGAATTTGTAAGGGAGTAATACATTGATTCGAGTGTTGAGTGCTAAACACGAATGAACTACATTAATGAGTGGATACACATGAGGGAGGGCTTGTGAGGTCTTTTTTTTTTCTCTCTCTCCCTCTTTTAACTTTCTGTTGTAGCATGAAAAATCTAGATGGCAATCATAACATTAGTGATGCACGACTAAGAGAATAACAACAACGAACCATGGAAAGAATAATTCGAGGAATAGAAGAGTTGAAAAATTGAATAGGAAGATTGGAGATTCAAAATCAAGCTCGAGAGAGGATTCCACTACCTGCAAAATCTATCGATCAATATGAGGGAGACAATTCTAATCAACACGAGGATAATTCACATGCGGTTGGTCGTACCTTGATGCAAGGGAGAGGTCGTGGAAGAAGGCATCGTAATTTACAACAAGTTACTTATGACGATAGAATTGATCGTAACGTACGGAGCATCAAATTAAAAGTTCCCAAGTTTTATGGAAAAACCAATCTAGAGGAGTACCTTGAATTGGAGAAAACGGTGGAGTCGGTATTCAACTGTCATAATTTTAGTGATGAAAAGAAGGTACTATAATGCATTGCTCAATTCAAACAATATGCTCAAATTTCGTGGGATAAATTGATGTCAAGTAGGAGAAGACATCTTGAAGCACCCATTGATTCATGGTACGAGTTCAAAGAGTCCATGAGGAAGCGCTTCGTTCCACAATATTTTCAACAAGACATGGCGCAAAAGTTTCAAGCATTGAAACAAGGACTCAAATTTGTGGATTATGATGTCTTCAATGATATGTGTGAGATAGGTTATGAGAAGGATATGATAAACGTAATGTAATGATATGACTAAGGTATGATTGATATAATGATATGGTTATGTTATGTATAGAAAAGGATATGATTAGGATAGATTGATAAAACGATAGGGTTAGGATACGTTTTTGTAACGGTATGACTAGGATACGTTCAATAAATGATATAGATAGGATAAGTTGATGAAACGATATGGTTAGGATGAATTCAAACATGAAATGTTATGATATGACATATTTCTTTAATTTGAACGATATAATATGATTGACATGCAAAATGACGAATTAACATGAAATACAACCCGACGTATGCATAAAAGATATGAAAAATGATAAGAAATGTTATGTAAAATGATACGAAAAATGATATGATTTGAAAAAAAAAACGTTAGCGGTGTTGTATTAAATAATAATGAAAATGAAAAAATGTTGGGACCTCATGTATTATTGTGTGTTCACTACTAAGCAAGGAAACGTTCATTATGTTTATCATAATGTTGTCGTGACGGTCGCTATTCCTAACGGGTGTTTATCATAATGTCATTTATTATTTTTTTGCCGGCTCTTTTTCGATCCTTTTCCAAAGGCCTTAAATCCTTAAATTTACTTTTAGAGTATATAAATTTTTTGTTTTAGACCATTGTCTTTGCTTAAATAACTTAATTCCTTCTCTTTGTTTCCTTGGGTTACTTTTATCGTTAGCTTGGTTTGTTACAAATGTTTTATGATGAAGTTTTAAGTGTTCCACGTAAGATAGTATGTTAAGATGATAGTAGCGACTTTAGGTTAGCAAAAGTTTAAGATCGTATTTCTAAAAATGAAAACTATCCCCACAAACTAAAATGAGTCCTAGAATGTTTTGTACTCAATCATATGCATCCTAGAAAAAATTTCAAAGAAAACACGCTTAACCATGAAATTTCGATGAATTAAGCCACTAAAAAGGAAGTTACAACTAATTGGTATAAGTAGTGACTCTCAATATTTTAAAGGTTTTCTTAACCATCATATCTTTAAGATTGCTCTCATTTAGATGTGGTCTCGGCTCACTCATGTACTCATCTTTGACTCAAGTGTCACACTTCTATTTATAAAGAACTAATTGAAGTATATGTGAGTGAAACACATACTCTATACTATATTTTATTATATTATAGGGTTGATATTAAAGACTAAAATAAATGGTTGGAATAATAAATAAACATACAAGATATTTTAATGTTTGCAAATTAAATATTTGTTTCATAAATAAACATAAATAAATGCATTACTATTAGGAAAGAGAATATTGCATTATCCCATCCTTTTGAAGTTTGAAAGCAAACAAATTTGTTCTGAAAGAGAGCATAAGGCTTACAATTTTGTTTTAATATTATTTCTGATTTACAATTATTCAAATTATCTTATCTTCTTAGTTTCTTATTTTTTTTTATCGAATTTTCTCCATTTTTTCTCAAAATTGTTTTTGTATGTCTGGGTTTATTTTACCATTGACTTTTAATAATAGATAATTTCTACCTGAAATGGATTACTTCAAACTAAGTACTTTCTTAAAATTATGTACACTTTTATTATAATCTTCACATTTACATTGGTACGGTTGATACAACGATTACAAAGGTACTAAAACGAAAGAGAAAGAAAAGATAATCAAGTAAAGATAAGTATATCATTATGCCTATGCCATTTTCATAGATAAAAGAAAGTAATGACCCACACATATAGAGAGGGTTTATTGTAAGTAGAGATAGTAGTCTTAATGCTGGTAGAAATCCTTGAGAACGTCTTCAAGTATCTTCAAAGGATAAAAGAAAGAGCACTTTTTTAAGAAGCCAATAGTGCTCCACCTTTGCAATATATGACCGAGGAATACCACCATCATTTATAACTTCTATCAGAAATAATATAAAATCTCTGGCAACACTATATTGGGATGAGACCGACCATTCACCCATGCTTATAAATTAGATAATGTTCACTACTATTGTTATTCATTTCCACTTCAAACCTTCCACCCTTTGCACTTGTTTGTCCTTAACATCCTTAATTGGAATTAGATCTTAAGGCAACACTTTTGCACAACTCATTCTAGAACATCTTTGATGGATAATTTTAAAAGACTTGCTTTGCTCATGAATATTTTGGAGTTTAATATTTATAGTTGTAGTTGAATGCAACTCAAGTTGATATATCCGAATCTTAAAAAAAAAAATAAAAAATAAAAAATAAAAAATAAAAATAAATTGAGCATTCCTCTTAAGTTAGCTTTGAATCAAATTCTTTAACTCGGATGATGGTTGCATTGTTTTATTCAAGCAACCATGACTAGTGTATTACCAATAGTACAAACCTTTTGTAAGTGTATTTTTTAGTTTTAGTAATAAATTACATAGGATCCAATTAAGATTAATATATGATAATATGATGACATGATGATAATGATACATGATAACATTATGATACAAGATGCATGATGATGATATGACTTAATATGATGATGTTCCATATTAAAATGATGTACATGTACTAAATGTCATGATGTATTATGATGAAGAGCTTTCTAAGACACAACCAAATGATGTTAATGATGATGAACATATGAAGACCCATGTATGCATGTTACCTAGAGTAATATGTGAATGATGTATAGGGTTGTGTCATAAGAATGACTTAAGATGAGAACTATAGGGACATCATGCATATTGCGTGTTCATATACATTGGGTTACTTTCCCATTTATGATGATTAGTACGGACATGTACACTATGATGTTGATGATGATGATCATGTTTTTCATGATATTCGAGGATTTGCTAACCTCCGAATGTCCGAATACGAACAACTAACTCAACTATGATGGGCCTAGGGGGTGCGAACCACCGGAGACTCACTTTCTCACGTGTGACTCGTATGCAGGGAAGTACTACAAATTCAATAGTGGGTTGGACTGAAGGCCACCAAATGATTGCTTTAGTGATAGGTCACTAATCATGAGTTGCATATGTTTGCATTCCTAATCCCAATAGTGGGTCACTTACTGAGTATTTCATAAAATACTCAAAGCATGTGCTACTTCTATTTGTTAGGTAAAGGCAAGTCACCCCTGTACAGCTGACGACGACATTGCAAGTAAAGACAATGGCACATGTATATGATAGTTGTATTTAAATTCTTAGACCATAGGTTAGTACAAGCCATTTTTCAATTTTAATATTTATTTTTCTTTATTTACTATTTGGTTAGGTTGCTTTAAAGAATTTTTGAAACATGCAAGTCCATGACAATGTTTTACGATGGTGTTTTCAATGATTATTTCTACATAAGAGAGTATATTATGCTGATGGTAGTGAATTTAGGTTAGAAAAAATCTACGGATTATTACAGTTGGTATTAGATCTTTAGATTTTAGATTCTGTAGACTAGAGTATAAGACAGGCTTAGTAAGTTTCATGGCCCCACTATTAATGTTTGTTAGGTATGTCCAAGATAATAAAAATAAATGTCATTGATTGTATATGTTGTGATTGCCTACTATTATTAAATGTACTTCATGATTAAGTTTGATAGCCTGGATTATATTATTGTCAAAGCATGATGTTTGACCTAATTATATGTTTGTGAAGATATTGTACTTACCAAATCGTATGCTAATTATGATATGGTAATATGATGTGAATTACGATAGTGAATAGTAGAATTAAGGAAAATTATATGTTGGTTTTAGAAACATGTCACCTAGATGACATGGAGGAAGAAGAGGACCCCCCATTAGAGGAAGGGGGAGAGGTGAAGAGAGCCCACCTCGCGAGGGCTTAGTAGTTCGTACAGACGCAGCAGCACGAGAGGATAGAATAGATCCCACCACAAACCTGATGTGGGAATCGTTCCAGGTGATGATGTATAAAATGGTAGCCAGCAAGCGAGCCAAAAGCTCGCAATCTACCAGAGGAGCGAGATATTTATGGGTTATCAAGCGATATGTTCCACGCACCTTCAATGAAACTGCGGGGGACCCAACATAAGCTCAGCTGTATATTTCGACAATGGAGATATATTTTTGTTAATGGATTGTCGGACCATCAGAAGTTGTCATGTGCATCATTCATGCTAAAAAAGGATGTGGAATTATGGTGGCTAAACAACAGAGAAATTTTCATTCTTAATGAAAGTGTTATAGCTTGGTCACAATTCTAGGAGATTCTTGAATCAGTACTATCCGAAAGTAGCCCGGCTCAAGAAACAACAAGAGTTTACCCACTTAGCATAGAGTGGACATTCTGTAGATGATTATGCCCAAGAATTCATGAGACTCAAGAGATTTGTGCCCTTACTAATGGACACAGAGTTAAAAATGGTTGAGATGTTTGTGATGGATTTGGACTCAAAGATTCGCCACATGGAAAAAGCCATTAACCCTATGACTTATAAGGCCACACATAGGACAAGTAAGGTGAAGCCCAAAGATCATATGAACTGAGGAACTCATATCACCAATCACTAGCGCGTAGACCTCATTATCCTGACAGACATCCCTCTCGACATACTGACAGACACCCTCCTCGACATACGGGCGAACATCCCAAGAACTAAGATGGACCTGGAGGATGATGAGGATCAAAGTGCAATGTATTTGGAAAGCCATATGGGGGCAGATTTATGGTAAGGACTAGAGCATGCTTTCGGTGTGGCTAGGAGGGCCACATTGCTATCAACTGCACAACTAAAAATACTAAAAATCTAGTGAATTCATAAAGGGCACCTGATGGAATAGACAGACTTGTGCAGACTCGTTCACAAGCAAGGGCATACGTGTTCACCAGCAAGGATGTTAGAAGGTCCGACACTGTGGTGATAGGTACACTATCAGTCTTGGGACATTATGCTTTCACTATATTTTATTTCGGCTCTACGCATTCATTTATATCTATCCCATTTGTTAGACAAGCAGGGCTTGAACTCGTCCCTCATTGCATGTATAATCTGTTAGTGCCCAAGCGGGGATAAACCTAGATGCTAAATATGAAGTAAAAGATAGGCAAGTAATATTAACCGGGCAAACTTTAAACGTAAACCGGATAGTTGTTAGCATGAAAAACTTCAAAGGTAATACTAGGGATAGATTGGTTAGCTACAAATTATGCTAGTATAGTCTGTTACAAGAAGAAAGTACTATTCTCACTTATGTCTTGATCTAGCTTTAAGTTCAAGAGTGCATGTGCTAGAGTTACACTGAAACTACTCTCAATGATGAAAGCCAAGAAATTGATCCAACAAGGTAGTTAAGCCATATTGGCATACTTAGTATCATGGATGAAAGAGAAAAAGAAAAGACCTTGGTGCCCATAGTCAATGAATTTTTGGATTTTCCAAAAAAATTACCAGAAATACCCCCTTCTCGAGCCGTAGATTTTGCCATAGAACTTATACTAGAAATAAGCTTTATTTCTAAAGCCCCATACCGTATGGCACCAGCAGAGTTAAACAAACTCAAGACGCAACTATATGACTTGCTAAATAAAGATTTCATCCACCCTAGCATATCTCCTTGGGGTTCTCCATGTTGGATGATGGAAGTCCCACATCGGCTAATTTAGAGCATGATCATGAGTTTATAAACAAACAATACTCTCTCCATTAGTATGAGGCCTTTTGGGGAAGCAAAGCAAAGCCATGAGATCTTATGTTCAAAGTGGACAATATCATACCATTGTGGAGAGAGTCGTGTTCGTCTAACACGACTTGTTGTTCTGTCCTTTTGAAGTTTGAATGAATATGTTACCGTCTCCCACGTAAGTACTATGTTGTCTGTCCTTTTGAAGTTTGAATGAATATGTTACCGTTTCCCACGTAAGTACTATGTTGTCTGTCCTTTTGAAGTTTGAATGAATATGTTACCGTCTCCCACGTGATAATTTATGTTATTAGTCCAAAGTTAACGTACTTGGTTATCACAAGCTTACTGTCCTTTTGAAGTTTGAATGAATATGTTACCGTCTCCCACGTGATAATTTATGTTATTAGTCCAAAGTTAACGTACTTGGTTGTCACAAGCTTACCTCTTTCTTTTTTTTCTGCCACATCCTTATTTTCTTTGATTAGACATCAGATTTTGGAATTAAGAATAGAATTTCTATTTTAGTTTTGTTGAGAGCTCAACTTTCTTTGCATGTAGAGTCATTCAAGTGGTATTGATCAAACCTCTTATGGAGTGATTCGAATCACGAGTTTAGAAATGAGTTTTCTTTACTCTTGATCTTGATCATCAAGGTAATCCGTTCCATACTTTCCCTTGGGTTGATTTTCCATATCATTTGGTATCAGAGCTTTAGGCTTAAGATCGGATATATGTTTCATTGTGCCTATCTCTTTTAATTCTCTTATAATTTTTTTTTCTCAGTTTGTGTAGAATGTTCATGTTCTATCACAAAAATATATAACAAAAAAAAAAAAAATCTTATGTTCTTTAAAGTGATAGATCTGGATCTTATCAACACTTTGTTATTCTTTAAGATCTTCTAAATCAATTTTCTTGTTGGTAAATTGATTAGATTTTGCCAATCAGAAGGAAAAAAAAAACCATTGAAAGAAAGAAATGATATTGATGTTAAATGTCTTTCTTTTTTTCCTCTTGATTATTATATGTAACTCTCATATGTTACTACGTCTAAATTAGTCCTTAATCATTTTCTTTCTTTAATTTGTTTCTTTGTCGTTATTTGAATTGCTCCTTCAATACCCTTGTGTATGTGTTGAGTGTGCTGTCTATTCACTTTGAATTGCACTTAGCTCTATAACATAGCTTGTCTCACATCCCAATTTATTTTTTGGAGTGTGATTTGTGTGTGCTCAATTGCGAGGGTGAGTTTGTAAGGGAGTGACACATTGATTCGAGTGTTGAGTGCTAAACACGAATGAACTACATTTACGAGTGAATACACGTGAGGGAGCGCTTGTGAGGTCCTTTTTTTTTTCTTTCTTTCTTTTACCTTTCTTTTGTAGCATGGAAAATCCAGACAACAATACTGACATTACTAATGCACGATTGAGAGAAGCCCAACAACGAACCATGAAAAGACTAATTCGAGGAATAGAAGAGTTGACTGATCGAATAGGTAGATTGGAGATTCAAAATCAAGCTCGACAGAGGATTCCACTACCTATGCCCTCAACCGATACGTATGAGGGCGACAATTCTGATCACCACGAGGATAATCCACATGTGGTTGGTCATGACTTGATGCGAGGGAAAGACCATGGAAGAAGGTATCATAATTTACAACAACGAGTTCCTTATGATGATAGAATTGATCGTAACGTGGGGAGCATCAAATTAAAACTTCCCAAGTTTTATGGAAAAACCGATCCAGAGGAGTACCTTCAATGGGAGAAAACGGTGGAGTCGGTGTTCAACTGTCATAATTTTAGTGATGAAAAGAAGGTACTGTTATGCATTGCTCAATTCAAACAATATGCTCAAATTTTGTGGGATAAATTGATGTCAAGTAGGAGAAGAAATCTTGAAGCACCAATTGATTCATGGGTCGAGTTCAAAAAGTCCATGAGGAAGCATTTTGTTCCATAATATTTTCACCGAGACATGGCGCAAAAGCTTCAAGCATTGAAACAAGGACGCAAATCTGTGGAGGATTATTACAAGGAGATGGATACATTGATGGATCGACTTGAACTCGATGAGGACATGGAGGCTCTCATGGCGCGGTTTCTTAATGGGTTAAACACAGAGATTGCAGACAAGACTGATTTACAGTCTTATTCTAATATTGAGAAGTTGTTGCACATTGCAATTAAGATCGAGAGGCAAATCCAACGAAGGTCTCAACGGTATTCTTCTAAAACTTTTCTCAATTTTACTCCTACATGGAAAAGGGATAGCAAGAACATTGATTATAAGCATAGAAATCAAGAGATTAATGAGAAGCCTCAAGCTAAATTTGAGAAAGGGGAGAGTTCTAGAACAGGGAAAGAAAAAGTAGAAAAGTCTAATGTTCGAAATAGAGATTTAAAGTGTTGGAGATGTCAAGGGGTAGGACACTATAGTAGAGATTGCCCAAATGAAAGAATTATGACCATCAAGGAGGGAGAAATTGTTACGGATGACGAGCCACATGACGACATAAATGAGGAAACTGATGAGAGTGAGGAGTTTAGTGAAGAGGACCTTACACATATATCTTTGGTTACTCGACGAGCTCTAAACACCCACATTAAGGAGGACGGCCTAGACCAAAGGAAGAACTTGTTTCAAACTCGGTGTCTTGTTCAATCTGTACCTTGTAGTGTTGTAATTGATAGCGGTAGTTGCACCAATGTTGTGAGTTCCATTCTGGTCAAAAGACTTAATTTAAAGACACAACCACATCCAAGACCCTACAAGCTTCAATGGTTGAATGATTGTGGGGAAGTACGGGTAACTCAACAAACTCTTGTTTCTTTTACTATTGGAAAATATGTTGATGATGTTTTATGTGATGTTGTATCCATGCATGTTGGAGATTTACTACTGGGGAGGCCTTGGCAATTTGATCGTCGGGTAATGTATGATGGGTATGCAAATCGATACTCTTTTACTCACAACGGTAGAAAAACTACTCTTATTCCATTGTCTCCAAAAGATGTATTTATTGATCATTGCAAACTTGAAAAGAAAAGGCAAGAGGCTGATGCAAAAGCAGAGATTGAAAAAGAATCAAGTGAAAAAAAGAGCTTGAGGAAAAAGCAAGAGAGTAACACTCAGCCTAAAGAAAAATTGAGTTCTGCTCCCTTGCTTGCATTACCTAATTTTGAATCTACTTTTGAAATTGAATGTGATGCTAGTGGAGTAGGGATGGTGCTGTATTAATGCAAAATAAAAAACCTTTGATGTTCTTTAGTGAGAAGTTGACTGGTGCATCTTTGAGGTATCCAACTTATGACAAAGAGCTTTATGCTTTGGTTCGTGCATTGCAAACCTGGCAACATTATCTTTGGCCTAAGGAGTTCATTATTCATACGAATCATGAAAGTTTAAAGCATTTGAGAGTACAAAATAAACTCAACAGACGACATGTTAAGTGGTTAGAATTTATTGAAACATTCCCTTATGTCATAAAATATAAACAAGGTAAGGAGAACATTGTTGCAAATGCATTATCACGAAGGTATGTCCTCCTCAATACTTTGAATGCTAGGTTGTTGGGTTTTGAACACATAAAAGATTTGTATCAACATGACATGTTCTTTGCTCCTTTTGTTGAATCTTGTGAAAAAGGATTCATTGTGGATAATTACTTGTTGTTAGATGGATTTTTGTTTCGAAAAGGCAAACTTTGCATACCATCTTGTTCCATCCGTGAGCTACTTGTGAGGGAAGCTCATGGAGGTGGTTTAATGGCACACCATGAAGTTTCTAAAACTTATGATATGCTCTCTGAACATTTTTTTTTGGCCTAAAATGAGACATGATGTTCATAAAGTTTGTGCTCGTTGCATAGCATGTAAACAAGCTAAATCTAGGCTTCAACCACATGGTTTATACTCCCCATTACCGGTTCCTAATGGTCCTTGGATTGATATATCAATGGATTTTGTTTTAGGTTTACCTAGGACTAGGAAAGGTTATGATAGCATCTTTGTTGTGGTTGATCGATTTAGTAAAATGACTCATTTTATTCCTTGTCACAAAACTGATGATGCAAAACATATTGCAGACCTGTTCTTTAGGGAAGTTGATTGCATGGCATTCTTAAAAACATCGTTAGTGATCGTGATGTAAAATTTTTAAGCCACTTTTGGCGTGTTTTATGGGGTAAGTTAGGAAGTAAGCTAGTATATTCAACTACTTGTCATCCTCAAACAGATGGACAAACTGAAGTTGTTAACAGAACCATGACTGCTATGCTTAGGGCTATTATTGATAAAAATCTTAAGACTTGGGAGGATTGTTTGCCCTTTATAGAATTTGCATATAATAGGGTTGTTCATAGCACTACTAAATGCACACCTTTTGAAATTGTTTATGGCTTTAATCCTTTAACCCCCCTCGACTTGTTACCCATACCGTCAAAAGAGTTTGTGAATTTTGATGCAAATGCCAAGGTTGAGTTTGTTCATAAACTGCACAATCAAGTGAAAGAACAAATTGAGAAACAAAATTCCAAGGTTGCCACCTGAATTAATAAAGGACGTAAGTTTGTCATCTTCAAGCCAGGAGATTGGGTTTGGGTGCATTTCCGAAAAGAAAAATTTTCTACTCAAAGAAAATCTAAGCTTTTACCACGAGGAGATGGACCTTTTCAAGTTCTTGAGCGTATCAACGACAATGCTTATAAAATTGATTTACCAGGTAAGTACGGTGTTAGTACAACTTTTAATGTTGTTGATTTGAGTCCTTTTGGATGTAGGTGATGGCTTTGATTCGAGGACGAATCTTTTTCAAGAGGGGGAGAATGATATGAACCACGACCAAGAAATTTCCATACCTCAAGGTTCAATTACAAGGACGAGAGCTAAGAAGCTACAACAAACCTTATACAGTTATATTCAAGCTATGATGAGCTCATCAAAGAAAATTCTAGAAGACGCTGGAGACCTCCCTTATATGTTGTGTAAAGTTGAGCTCCAAGAAAGATATGAATTAAATGCACTTTAAGTTGCATTTATTGAACTCTGCTGAATTTATGAAACTAGTCCAAGGATGAGTCAATAAACACATTTTATTAATTGCATTATTTAATTATAGTTTAAATATTTGTTTGTCATATTTAAGCTAATTTAAAATATAGGAGTTAAGGTTATATTGTAACACACCTAGGTTACTATATTCCACCATTCACTAGCCATTTTAATAGGGAAGTTACTGGTATTTTTCAGTTACTAGCCGATTTAATTTGGGAGTTATATATCACATAGGTTAAGATTGTAAGGTCTATATAAAGTCTTCTTTTCTTTGATTAGACATCATATTTTGGAATTAAGAATAAAATTTCTATTTTAGTTTTGTTGAGAGCTAAACTTTCTTTGCAAATTCTAGTGTTTAGAACTTGCATGTAGAGTCATTCAAGTGATATTGATCAAACCTCTTGTGGAGTGATTCGAATTACGAGTTTAGAAATGAGTTTTCTTTACTCTTGATCTTGATCATCAAGGTAATCCGTTCCATACTTTCCCTTGGATTGATTTTCCCTATCAGGTTCAATATGTTTAGTCTCCCACATGATATGATTTTGCCTCTTTCTTTCTTCCACATCCATTGCTCTCTCTTACTCCATTTTCTTCTTGTAGTTGTTTCTTTCTTCCCTCATCTTCATTTACGTAAACCATCCTTTCCATCAATTTGCCAAACAAGGTACTTCCTTAATTCTCTCTTTTCTTCTGCCTTATATGTAAAATATATATAAATTATTTAGTTAAGTTTGGTTTTAAAAGCTCGACATTCCTATTAGAGAAGATTTGGAAACGTAGGTGTTTTAGTTCAAGAGAAGAAGAGTTAGATTGGAGTGCATTGAGAACACGACATAGCTTACAATATGGCGGAAGGTAGTAGGAACGGACAGCTTTGTGGTAATGTTGTATCATGGATCAAAACAATGCTAGAGCAACTGCCTGTTGTTAATGTAGGATGTAGTATCTATCGAGTCCCCAAACTGTTACGTGAGATGAATAATACAGCCTTTACCCCCCAAGTCATTTCCATTGGCCCATTTCACCATCGTAGTCGAGATGATTTGATAGTCAAAGAGAAATATAAGCTTCAAGGACTTGCTAACTTTCTATTTCGAATGATGAACATGAGCTCAGTGGAATTTCTTGTGGAAACTACTCAAACTTGGGTAAAAGACGCTCGAGATTACTATGCAGAACCTATAAACATGAACGACGAGGATTTTATTAAGATGCTGGTGGATGGTTGTTTTATAGTGGAGTTGCTTATATTAACACAAAGTAGATCTTCAATTCTACAAAAGATTTCCTCGTATAGGTGCTGATTTGGTCAAGTTGGAAAATCAAATTCCTTTCTTTGTTCTTCAACGTCTATACCTTGTAAAACAAAAGGATCCCTCCATCTCCTTTATAACTCTTACAAAAATATTTTTTCATCATGGGATTGTAAATAATTACTATCTTCCTGATCCCTTGTTGAAGAAATGCCCAAAGCATTTCATCGATTTCTTAAGCTTCTTTTTCGTCCCTACAATATCTTCTAAGAACAATAGTAAAGAAGAAAAATCAATTATTCCTCCATCGATAACTAAGCTCCACAAAGCTGGTGTCACCATCAAGAAAACAGAAAATGCCAAATGTTTGATGAATGTGAGCTTAAAAAATGGGGTTTTTGAAATCCCACCCATACTTAATGATGATTACTTTGAACCCATGATGCGAAACTTGATAGCGTTTGAGCATGTTTATGTTGGAAATGACAACAAGTGTATCCAATATGTGTCATTACTAGATCATTTGATATGTACAGAGAAAGATGTGAGTGTACTTGTGAAAGCCGGAATCATAATAAACGAAATTGGAGGTAGTAGTATAGAAGTTTCAAAACTGTTTAATAATCTCTGTAAATTTGTTACAGTCCCAAATTGTTGTCACTTCAACGATATCAACAAAGCTTTACGAGAACACGGCAGTAGACGATGGAACAAGGCGATAGCTACACTCAAACATAACTATTTCAATACTCCTTGGGCTATTGTCTCTTTCGTTGGTGCAATCTTCCTCCTTATTTTTGCCCTGCTTCAAACTATATTTTCTGGTATATCTTAAGAAGTGAAATCTATCCAAATAATATAGGTATGTTTCTTTTAAATTTTCCTCTTCAATCTTTACCTTATTAAATGTTAACTTTGTAGTTGCCAATCTTTTTAAATAAATATTATGTTACATTTGTGTTTGTTATCCTACCTATAGTTATTTAATGGACCATAATCTTATGCTAACAGTTCAATTACTACGTTTTTCATATTATCTCTATTCTTTGTTTGTTATAAAGAAGCGTTTAAGATTGACACGGGTACATGAAAATTTGTGTTTGTGAGGGAAGGGTGCATAATGATCAAGTTTTGAAGTTTTTGTTTACTTTTCGCTATATTTTTTTTCTATATTTGTTTTATACTAAACAATTAAAACTATTTAGATATCAATTCTTTTGAAATTTAAGTAGTGAAGTTTTGTTTCCGTTAAAACTATATTAGTTGGATGTTTTCTAAACTTTGATATGTTCTAGAAGACACACCTAAAAATATCCAATCACTTCAATTTAAAATGAAGGTTGACTAACCTCTTATTATAAAAGATATTTTTTACCAAAATTTTAGAAAATTTGATTTTAAATTCACGGCAATTCTTCATATTTCATATTTTAAAGTTTAATAATCAAGCAGTGTCAAGCCTTCAACCGTGAGAAATCAACATTTAGATTTTGGGTATCTCTTCCTTAAATTTCTTCTAAATTTGAGAGTTGTAATTCACCATTTCCCTTCAAACTTTTTTCTACCCTTCTAAAAAGTATTGTCCACAATCCTCGAAAGAAATCAAGAATTTGAAAATGCTCTTAACTTATATGTCCAATTTCATCTGTCAAAGCTTAGAATCGCATTCTCACATTACACATGAATTCATCATGTCTAACCTATCACATTCATACCATCAACAAGCATTTTCATCAAGAATCATGTCCAATTGAAGAAAAATATATTCGGATAAGATTTGAGGTTAAGTTCAAATTTCCTACCTAAGATCCTCTAAACAAAAATTAAGCATTTCATTAAAGACCTAGTAAGGACTAGAGGGAGAAGGACTAGAGGGAGCTGCTAATGAGTTTCTGCATTTTGGTTGACTTCCAATCAAGCCTTTAACTCAACATCGCCACGATCACACAAATTTGTTCTTCCGAGATTACTTAAGCATGAGGTAAGTATAAGGAAGAAGTTTCGTGAAGAAGTCATGTCTTGAAAAGGTCTTAATTAGCCTGAAAAATAACACCAACTATATGTGAAGAGGGAAAAATGCGTGTTTGCACAACAGCGAATCAACTTCCTTGGACACGTAATAGAAGCAGGCAAGGTAGGTATGGAAGAGGAGAAAGTCAAAGCCATCAAGGAGTGGAAGACCCCTCCTCAGTGATAGAAGTGCGCTATTTCCTTGGGTTGGCAAATTACTATCGGTGATTCGTGGAAGGATTCTCAAAGCGCGCAGAGTCCTTGACCAAACTACAAAAGAAGGAAAACAAGTGGAGCTAGACTTCACAGTGTCAAGAAGCCTTTGGCAACCTTAAGAATGTCATGATGGAAGGGCCAGTTTTAGGGATTGCCGATGTGATGAAACCTTTCGAAGTCAAGATGGTGCTTCAGACTTCGCCCTAGGGGCGTCCTACTGCAGGAAGGACACCCCATTGCATACAAGAGCCAGAAGCTAAACGATGCAGAAAGAAGGTACGCAGCATCCGAGAAAGAAATGTTGGCAGTGGTCCACTGTTTACGATCTTGGAGATAGTACTTCTTCGGAGCCAAAATTGTAGTGAAGACACACAACAGCTCCATATCTCACTTCTTTAAAAAATCCAAGTTATCGTCGAAGCAAGCGCGTTGGCAAGAATGCATTGCCGAATTTGACTTCCAGTTCAAACACAGGCTATGTAAAGCAAACCAAGCTGCAGATGTTCTAAGTTGAAAGAGCGAGTATGCGGCCCTGTGCATGTTAGCTCATCTACAAGCAAGTAAGTTGAGTGGAACGATACAGGAAAGTATCAAGGAACACCTAGCCCAGTCGCTCAGGCCATCATGCAGTTAGCAAGAGAGGGGAAGACTCGCCAGTTTTGGGTCGAAAACAATTTACTCTTCACCAAAGGAAATCGTCTCTTCGCCCCTGTTCGGGGCACTTGAGGAGACTCCTACTAAATGAATGCCACAACACACCATGGGCGGGTCACAACGGGTGGTAGAGAACCTATGCCCTCCTAAAAAGGGGTACTATTGGCCGAACCTCTACGACGATGCGATACAATTCACAAAGACCTGTCTTATCTGCCAACAAGATGAGGTTGAACGAAACATAATTGCGGGACTACTAGAACCTCTACCAGTCTCGTCCCGACCATGGGAAAGTGTTTCTCTAGACTTCATCACACACCTCCCCAAGGTAGGAGAAATGGAGTCTATCTTGGTCATCATTGACAAATTCTCCAAATATGCCATATTTATCCAGACCCGCAAGTCATGCTCGGCCAAAGCGACCATACAATTAGTTTTTCGACACGTTGTCAAGTTGTGGGGCATTCCCACTAGCATTGTTAGCGATCGCGATCCGAAATTCACAGGGTCCTTTTGGACTGAATTGTTCAAGCTATTGGGGTCGAGCCATCTCTTCGAGTAATCACCCCAAAACTGATGGACAAACAGAAAGGTTTAACAGTATGCTTGATCAAGTCTTGGCTATGTTTCAAAGAAAGTGTTTTAGAAAGGGTAAGGAAGGAAATGTATTTTTTTTTTTCTTTTTTTTCTTTTTTTTCTTTTTTTTTT